>NC_134276.1:199352289-199656425 GCF_949628215.1 Phalacrocorax aristotelis
CACTTCACCCATGAGTCCCTCTCTGCTCACAAACAACAGGTTTAGGAGGGTACCATTCCTGGTCAGCTCCCTGCACCAAGAAGTTCTCTTCAACTGGCTTCACAAATTTCCTAGACCTGTTTCTGTCCACTATATGGTATTCCCAGTTGACATCTGGGAAGCTAAACTCACCCATAAGGGCAAGGACAGCTGACCTAGAGATATTCCTTAATTTCCTGTAGAATAATTCATCAGTGTCGTTGTCCTGGCTGGTTGGTTGATAGTAGACTCCCTCAACAACATCCACATTATTTGCTTTCCCCTTCATCCTTACACAGAGGCTCTCAACTCTGTCACCAACTGCAAGTGCCATACAGTTCAACCCTCCCTTATGTACAGCACCTCACTCTGCCTTGTCTGCCCTCCCTAACCCTCCTGAAGAGTCTGTAACCATCCATCACAGCCCACCAGTCACAGGACTCATCCATCCAGGTTTTGTTTATGTTGATGATGTCATAGCTCTGGGATTTGACCAAAGTTCTAGCTCCTCTTTTTTACTAATTTCATATATAATATATATTAGTATAGTATACTACATAATATATAGTATTACATATAATAATGCATTAATATACTAAATTAATATGCCAATATAGCTTAATTAATAGTAATTAATGTTATGTATTTTATAATTATGTCTTTTAAATAATGCATAATATATTAATATATTAATATATTAATATATGATGTTATATATTCTTTCTGAAGTTAAGATGCTTTAAGCTTTTTGCTTCAGCATTCACAACTTTTACATCCCACATTTAGGCATTTTTCTGTGGAATGCAGCCAGCCTACTCATCAGATTAAAGGAAACTGTTCTTTTCGAATTGGATGTGTCTGAGGTTTTCCAGGGAAAAAGCCACTGATTAGTGGTTGAGAAATCACTGAAAAGAAGAAGAAAAGGTTTGATTTGTTGCTAACTTGTGAGAAAGAAAATCATATCCTTCAAAGTAAATTTTGTTAATATTTATCTTTTTAATAAAAATTCTTATTTTTTATTTTAAAAGAATGTATAAATAGATCTGCTTATGAATGTAACCTAACTATAATACATAATTTAAATGTCTCCCAAAGTTTGTCCCATATACATTGAAATGTTTAAGTGTATGTGTGAAAATTTTTATTCCTGAAATAAATAGTACCCATTATCTAGATATCCATACAATGTGGAGCAGCCTTGTGCTGATTAAAGAAAAAGTAGTTTACAGTCTTCTCAGTGATAGGCCTATTTACCTACAAACCACTGGCCAAATTATCCCGTTAGCCATTGAAACTGACTGTAATAAGTAATCCTCTCTGACAGCAGAGATAAAACACCTAACGCTAAGTAGATTTGATCATTTACTGACACCCTTGATAATCTCCCACTCATGAAACTAAGCAGATGTTTCTGCTGTGTAATCCAATGGGTAGCTTATAAATATTTTTCCCACTCTGAATCAGGAGCAAATTCTGTCTTTTTAGAGCTCCATACACTCAGTGATGGATTCCAAGAACAGTGACTGTATTGATGTACCTTTGAAATGGCATTCTCAGGGGTAGTAGGGACAACACACTTTTTTTGTGGCCCCTGTTTGTTTCATACCATTTCTCTTTTTCAATCCTGTCTCATACTAGAGTCCACAAAGCAGTGGAGATACTGTGTTTATATGCCAGCTCTCTTCAGTGAAAATAATGAATCTTTATCTGAATAGGCAAGTAAAAATTGCAACAGCTCTTAGGTATAATCCCTGTCTTCTGTAGTGCTTAAAAAATAAAAAGATGTGGTAAAACAAAGAACATTGCTTGTAGCAATGAAAATATTATACAAATATAAAAGAATAGATTGAAGATGAAACAAAATACAAGCAGAATAACTGGCATATTTGTTAAAAAAGTGGAGAAGAGTGTAAAGGGACACATTATAAGATAGCTATGTAAGAGAAACCCATAAATGATCATACATTTTGCAATGACAGAGGCATTTCTTAAAATGAAAGAATTCAATGTATACAACAAAATAAAATCCATAAGGTCTTCTTGAATTAATAATAAATGTTTCCCTGCAGGATCTGCAATACTGTTATATATACCATTTGTTCTTGGCAAATGCTTTGTATACTAAGATCTCTAGTTTAATCATTTTTGGGAAAAATCCAGATTTCACAACTGAGCACTTCAGTGCTAAATTACTTTTACATCAAGTCTATGTGAGTCAAGGACATTTAATGTACTTATTGGATATTTTACTTATTCTAGTCAGAGCTTTAAAAACAGTTTATTAATCTTACATGAAACAGTTTAAGACTAAAAGGCATAGAGAACTGGAAACAAACCCTCCCTTCTTCTTCCTGTATGATCCTTTTTCCATACTAGAGAGAATGAGGTTGGTACTTGCCCTTGGTGAGAGTGGCACTCTTGTCAGCACACTCAACCAATTCTGAATGAAAGATGGACTTTCCTGTTCCCGCCCCACAGCCATTTTACTCCCACCTTTAGGAAGAAGGGGTTTGATTATCCCAAAACAGCAGAGAGAACTAGGTATAATTTATGAATATAAACAATTAGTTCTGCTGGCTCATTACTTAATTATTTATACTCCAATATCTTAAATTTTTCATGAGATATGATATTGTAAGGGTGAACATAGAAATAAATGTAACTTCAATCCAAATATGAAGGTGGCAAATAAAATTGTCAAAAAGTAAAAACTATTCTGCTCCTTGAAATTGCTATGAAACTGTACTGTGAGGCAAGAAGCAGGTCACACAGCTCAGTATCTGAAAGAAAAAAAAAATCTGAAATGGCGAGGAGACAGCTTTTGCAGACTGCTTTCATGTCACTGTTAATGGGGAAATCTACAGCTTTTCAATATTACATAAAAAAATTTTTTAAAAATAGAGGTAGATATATGTTGCCACAGTCATAAGGAAGATTATCTTCATCCTTGGCTCCAATGGCAAATTAAAAATATCCAAACTGAGAAAAGAAAACAGAACACTAAATAACCTCCTGTCCAGTCTCTCAAGACAGACATCTGTCAGTCAGCTACCACTGGTCATAATATCAATTCAGTCTATTAAACTCATTGCAGGAACTTAAGACTCTTGAGCCAAGTGATTCACAAAGTGACTGAACTCTCACAAGGTAGTTGTAGAAATTACTGAAATGTTATTCTGTTATCTGTGTGTTGCACTTATAAAGTAAGCTCTTTTATTCTCCATCTGAAATTAAAAAAAAATGTTATTCCACTCTTATCAGCCATCTTTCCCTTGCGAAGAAGAACAAACATTTTCCATGATAGTTTTTCAACTTATTTTTTTCTCTTATTGCCAAGAATCCACTGCTGTTACATTTGTAATATTCTGTATCCAAAAGCTCATCAGAAAGGCATTGCATAAACTTGTTAGACTGTTGTTTTTTTCCAGTGGATATTGAAGTAGGCATAAGCCCTTGTTATCTGCATGTCCTAATTCTGCTACTTTACTAAACAAGCAGGTGGAAGGGAAGAGGAAAGGGGAAAAGAGAAAAAGGACATTCTCCCTTTCTGTCCCAGTGAAAAACTGGTTCACTTGGCTTAAACAAAATCATTGTCTCAGCAATTAATGGATTTATTAACCAGTAATCAGTGAACTACATATTCAGGATCAATGTCTCCCATAAAACAGACAAACTGTATTTAATTAACATGTCAAAAATTGTAAATATCTTTCTAAAACTAATCACAAACACTTCTAACACACCCATGCAACCTACCCTTCCCACCCCCTCCCAGTGTGTGTGTACCCCCCAGCAACACCCTGGGCAGACGCAGGTGCTCCGGCTCCAGGGGTGCCCTGCTGCCCTCCAGACCCACCTCCCCATGGTGAGGCACCCCCAGGGGAGGCAGTGCTGCCTGGCCGGTGCAGAGTGGGCAGCACCCACCCACCTGCCCAGCACGTTTCCCCCCGGGGTCTCTTCCCCATTATAAATCTTCATGTTTCTCCTATATTCTTCTCAAGGTGACCCCTTCTTTGTTTCAGAGTTTTCTGGTAATCCCCTGGTAACTGCTTAATCCAGCTGATGGTCATCTTCATCTTTAGCAAGATCAGTTTGGGGAAAATGCCCTCCCAGAATTTTAGTTGTCACGTGCCGTTTATGCCCTCTCTGCTATCAAAGGTACGTGCTCTGACTATCTTCCTTTTCTTACTTCCAGATATTTTCAACAGGTCTATCTCACAGTGCACATTAGGCCTTTGATTTGTATGTATTTCTTTACCTTTTGCCTAGTCTTCTTGAACATTTCTACAGCAATATGCCTGTTATGTTCCTTAACCGAAAACACTGTTATGCCAATTAACTCGTAAATTTGCTTATATGCTAAGACTTCTAGTTCTTCCAGCTTATTTTGTCTACTTTTCATACTGGTACACATAAATTTAAACTTCTCAGGAGACTGAAACACTTTTTTTCCTGTCTGCTATAAGACCTTTCCATAAAGGGCAAGAACGTGTCTTTTGTCATTTGCTTTTCCTCAGACTTCTAGATTTTATGTTTAGCTATGGCATTATGTTTCCATCTATGGTTGTTTATAGCTTAAAGCCTTTCCCATGAGAGTACTAAGCCTCTGTCTTTGTGACATAGACTCATTTCTGCTCAACAACCCTCATACTTTCCCAGCAACATCAGCCACCCAGTCTTGTCATATAACTGTATGCCTTTCCCTACATGTGCACTCTTGTGTGGTCTAGAAAACCTCAGCTAAAGCAGAACATAGCAGTATCTGTTTTTTAAATCACTCATCTGCTTATGGTTATTCCCAAATGCACTATTAACTTTCAGATGAGTGAACAGCACAGCGTAGTAGCCGATGAGTGGAGGTGGAGCAGGATCTACTTTCAGAGCAGCCTGAGCTGCTGTCTCAGCAGCTGTCTCAGCAGCAGTGTGAGGTAGCACATTATCCCAGCACTGTCAGTCAAGTGTGTCAAAAGGCTCGTTCATTTCAGTCACTAGAGAGCTACCAGCCACTACATTTCATCTCCTCTTGAGTATAGTGACCATGACTGTGACAGACTTTAGGGTTCTATTTGTTTCCTCTCTGACATCAAGGTGGGACAATGACACCAGAACAATATAACTTGTTGATTTCAACAACAGCAACGTGGGAAAGACCTACCTCTAATTAAGGCTAACACTAGTTTCTTCCTATGTTACAATACCTTCTTCTTTGTTGTTTCTTCTCTAGCCAGCTTATTTATATTTCCTTGGAAATCTGGTTGAGTGCCACAGGGAGTTACCGTAATCACCAGTGCTGGCCACCAGCATCTAATGGTTTCCCACCTGTTTCCTAGAAGACTCCAGATGGAAGCTTACCTGGCAGAAGGTGTCTTCATGTCCTTCAGTGTTAGGGAAGTGCTTACCATAGCCTGTGCAACTAATCTAGAGAGTGGAGTGCAGGCTCTGGTTGCTCTTGTAGAAGAAGCTTTCACAGATGCAACAATACACTGACTTATCAGCAGCCGTTGAAGTTTCTATCTTCACAATAAGTGAAAAACTTTGTTTCACAAACTGTCTTCAATTGCCTCACAAATTTTCTTGCCCGTTGTTTTTGTTAATAACACCAAACAAGTGTTAAAACAGCAACAAAAAAAGCCCACAATACCAAACCAGAAACATAATACATCTCATTATTTATTATGCAATGTTAAAAAAAATAAAGATGTTAACAGAGAAAATGTGTTTCTAATTATAACCAGTGTACAGATGAAATGTTTAGCTTACTATCACCAAAGTTTATCACTAAGATGGAAGTAACATGATTTTCTTCCTTACAACACTCGCTTTTGATCTTGCATGTCTTGCTCTTATTTTACTATTTAGGCTATTAATTCTGGATCAGCTTTCTTGGATAAAGAAAATTCACCACTATAAAGAGTAGTCTTCATAGACTTTCCATGAAAATGATAGTGTTATGTAGCTATGAACTTCAAATTCATATCTCAGATGACTGTTCAATAGTTTCCACAGACGTAGATGAGCTAAAAGTATTGTAAACTTCAGTTATATTAGTGTAGATACCCAGATTGTTATTGAAATAAAAAAAAAAACCCGGACTCTTTTAATTTCCACAAGATTTTAATTTGATTTTTTTATGTGTAAGGTATAAAATAATGTCAGTGTGACCTAAAAATAGTAATTTACTAAAGTGCCTTCATCTGGGCTTTTTTGCCTTTAGGTTATGCTGTTATGTTATACCTCAACAACTAAAAAATGACTGTAAACAAAAAACTTTTAGAATCATAGAAAATCCTGTAACTTATCAAGTCAAAAGCACATTTTGTTAATTTAAACAATGTTTATGAAAGGAAAGTGATTTGTCCTTTGAACTATGTGCTACATTTATGCTAAAGTTAGCAACCAACAGGAAGCTTAAGTGGTGGGAGAGAAATTCTGAAGTTGTAATGTTATTCAAAAGTGTGCACATAGACTGTTTCTCTAGAGATATTGGTAACCTATACGGCAGGTCCTTGAATACTTCAAATTATATAGATTAAAATTAATTGTATGTTATAGTATATATTTTTAAGGCACATATACATTTATTGTAGTCATGTCAGCTTTTATATTATTAACCTCTACTTTTAGTCATGCCTACCTTAGCCACACAAGTGCCCCATGATAGAACTGAACTTACAGTGAAAACATATTTTGTTATTAATTTATTACAGCTAAACCTACATGTATAAAACCAGAAAGTTTTTACTTTATGTGAACAAAAGATTACAGATTTGATTTTTTTTCTTTCCCCTCCCTTTCTTCTGATTTTACTGTATAAAGATTCTCTCAAAGTTTTTAGGTTAAGATATCTTTTTAAACAAAATATTAACTTTTCCAAAGTGCACCCATGATAACCATTTTATTTTGTAACCATCTTTTAGCCCAATCCTTTTCTTAAGTCACAGGAATTATCCTGTATGTCACACATATGTAAAATGGGATTTGGTTGCACATGTTGTCTGTTACTGGCTGAAGTGACAGGCAGTTGGATCCTTCAGAACTGGCTATAGAAGCTGCTGCGCCATGTTGAGTGATCACTCCTTGTACCATTGTGTCTCCCTACCACTATCAGAGCTTACTTCCAGTATCACTCATTTCAGTTAGATAATGCATTTGTATTTTCACACAAGAGCTGGAAGAACAAAATGAGCAGCACAGCTGCTCACTGTGTCTGTTTTCCTTCATTCCCTAGTTCCCTTTGACTAAGGACAATAGCAACACGTTTCACTGTCAGAAATAAAAAAAAAACAGTAGTTAATATGCGACACAGAAGTGAAGCCCATATTTAGCAAACACTCTGAGACAAGAGCTTATATTTTTTAACAATTTTCAAGCATTAGTCTGAAACTCATCGCTTTCTGCTCACCCTGCTCTCTCATGTCTGTATTTGGAGAGGCCTTGCAGTCATATGCTAGAAGCATGGGTGACACCAGACGTGTATATGGTCCAGAGGCAGCAAGACCTACTCTTCCTAGGGAGCAGAAAGCCCAGTATGCCACAGTGTAACAAACAGAAGAACATGACTTCCTCTGCTTTTCCTCAGTGTGTCAAGCACCATTTATAACCTGTGTCGCTGTTGGGGGAAAATTTTGTATGCAGGATGTCTACAGGGAGAAGAAGGGGGAGGTTTAAGGCAGAATCTCAAGGAGCACTGCTATCAGCTACAGTTAATCATCAAAGAGCAACTTACTCTTACCTAGCCTTTAAAAGCCTGGTTGAAGATCCATGGTTAGGTGTAATTATTTAAGTGGTATAATATTAGCTTTATGGATTTCTGTATAATGAAAACTTTCAATCTGTTAAAAAGCCAGTTGAGAGTAACAAAAATAATCAAAGGGTTGTAAGGTGTTACACAAAATTTAATTTTATGTGAAAGTTAAAAAGCTTTATTCAGTATAGTAGCAGTTCAAAGGACATCACAGCCACTGAGGATCTTTATATCCTGTTCAGCAGAAAGTATAGACTCTAGCCGAATATTTCCATGATATTGGCAAATTGCTTAAAAATCAACCTCTATGTACAAATAACATTAGCCTCTTCTATGTTGTATCTAACCCCAAGATTGGAATAGCAGCAATGTCATTGATCTAAAAGTTAAATATTCCATTGCTGCAGATCCCTTAACCATTCAAAATATTGACTTCAATTTTATTTACTGCCAAGAAAATACATTTTGCCTAAAAAAGGAAACAAGTATCAATAAAATATTAGAGTTTTAGTTATTACAACCCATAACTTCCTTTTAATACACTTTCAAGGCAGTTTTCTCAGTAGAATTAGCAAAAAATATATTGTTTGTAGGGTTTCTCTCCTCTCCTCTCCTCTCCTCTCCTCTCCTCTCCTCTCCTCTCCTCTCCTCTCCTCTCCTCTCCTCTCCTCTCCTCTCCTCTCCTCTCCTCTCCTCTCCTCTCCTCTCCTCCCCTCTCCTCTCCTCCCCTCTCCTCTCCTCCCCTCTCCTCTCCTCTCCTCCCCTCCCCTCCCCTCCCCTCCCCTCTCCTTGTAAGAGAGACTCCTTTCACCTTCTAGACAGCGACTGATCACCTTGTTCAGAGTATTATATTTCTTGTATAATTATTAGCCTATTGCAAGAGCTCAAAAATTCAGGATTTTTTAACAAATGTTCTGTGATTGTCTGTGCAACAACTTCTAATTAAAAAGATGCAAAAAAGAACAGGTCCACGTACCTATATTTTCTTCTGAGTATAACAAACATTATGGCTGAAAAAGGCAGCTTGCTCCACCCCTCACGTCCAAAGCAAATTGGAATTAACACCTTTCAGATCCTGTTCCATAGCTGATTTGTTTATATCTCCTACAAGGGGTAGTTTGTTATTCAAGCTCTTGTAACTGATTACGCTAGAATTATTTGAAGTAATAATCAGTTGAAACCTTTACATGTAACTATTATTGCTGCTTTTACTGTTAATGTGTAAAAACCAAATACTGTAATGATGAACTCATTGTGTTAAAAGGTATTAGTGAATGATTTTGTGATTAGCACCACTGGGTATTTTAGACTCTAAGACTAATTTGATTCACTTTAAGATTTTTCATCTGTGATGCACAAGTCAGATGGAATACTTGCAACATATATAGCAATATTTTGTTTTAAAATAATTCCTTAAATCATTCTAATTCACTTACCCTGATGATGATGACTGTTCTTTGAAAAGAACTAGGACTCTGAAGAGAAGATGATGCTAATAGTTCTGACAAAGTTCCTTTTTGACCTCTAGAGCTGTAAAAGATCCTCAGGCAAATATTCTTACTGTTACAGTATCATAGTAAATTGTTTAACAAGAAAAGAGAAAATCTACATAAGACACCTAGATGTAATAAACTATCCTCAGGGTAGGAAAAGGGTGAGAAGAATGCTTTATATATCTCTGTTGTCATAAAGCTGTAGGGAGATCAACATATTCTATGGTTTGAAGGATCTGCTTGTCAGTGGCATATGCATGTCCCATGTCAAGAGGAAGTGGCTGGAATAGTCCTTCCTACACATTATTTGAGCTATGCTCTTGAGTTATGGCTTTCTCCTTAGTTTGACCCTGAATTTTCATAGGCATTGAAATGACAATCATTACTTCAAATCCTAGACACCATTACTTTAAGATGTCAACCTGCAAAACTTTCCAATGATAGAACACTTGACTTTATCAGTAGCATATGAATAGAACATTTTGTCACACCATAGTATTACTTTCTCAGTTTTTTCTTCCCATGGGTAAATAAAATGTAGTTAAACTGAATTTTAAAATATGTCTGTACCATGGGTAATAATTGAGATGTTCCAACTTATGGATATCCCATTAATGACTTCTGCCATTAAAAAATATGTCGATGTCTTTATTAGGCAAAATCATTTTGACAAACAGAAATGTAAATATTATATTTTCTAAGGTGTTACTGCAATATTAATGCTCAAATGAATAAGCCAAGGAGAAAACATAATATATTTCATTTTATAGTAGTAGGAAGAAAAATATTAAGTGGATATCATTAATGTGCATATAGATAGGAATTCTAAACTGCCTACAAATATTTAACAATATATTTGAAAGGAAGAATGTGATAGCTAGTACTGTCTTTTAAATAATTCAAGAGTAAAGATAATTTTTATTACATGTTACAATATGATAATAATGTTAGTACTAATCTTGTAGCTCATTTCTTAAACAATCCAGTCTGTGTAGAAGAGAAATAAAGTTTTCTGTTTCCTAAATGCAGGTGAATTACAAAAACACCTATGAAACTGAGGTTCAGTTCATCCCCACTTCTCATCCTGAGGTTATCTAAGATGAGAGTTTTCTAAGCACAGTTATTTCTTGCACCACCCAAGAAACTACAAAGAGCACATGAAATCAAGACTGAGGAAAATAATCTTTTTTTTGCCAACTATCAGCACTCCTCTCCTAAAGTTCCCCTTTTAATCAACCCTCCTCTCCCTCTACTAATTTATGAGATTTTGGAATTGGGCATTTGAATAAACTTTAAAATGTCTTCATTTTACAGTTAAAAAGAATGAAAAAAATTTTAGTATAACATACTAAATATACTAAATATAGTGGAGCTATAGCTGTGACTTATTTTTATCAGATTTATTAAAGATCTTGAAATTCAGATAATTTCAGGCAGAAGTAAAAAATATTTTAATTTTCCAAATGAAATTAAAACCTGGAAATATTTTGGATTGCATAAAATTAAATCTTTTTGTCATAAAACAAGATTGCTTTTATTTCTAGTAAAAGTTGAATTTAAGAAGATCTGTAAATGAAGCAAAGATTCAAAATAAAGTCGAGAAAATGTTAAAATGTTAAAATAAACATTTAAACTTTTAATTTCTAATTTTCCTTTATTAAAGCAAGTTATGATAAAAAATGACATAATCTCACAATCTCTTAACAATCTCATCTATATATTTAGTGATAGAGTTCAAAATTCTGCATACTGCAGTTTTCACTACTTAACGGGCAAAAATGTTTTTCTTCCTAATACCCTATTAGAAAATGATTTCTTAGGATCAAGCAAGAGATTTAGCAAACAGATCTCATATCTAAACCATGTAAAATGCATCTAGGCAGTAAAGTCGTTTTACTGCTAGATCAGCATGGCTTGTCTTTACTCAAGCATAGAGACATATTAATTGTTTATTATACATGTGAAGCATTAGCTGATGAAGTAATAATAGTATCTAAGTCATTGGATTAAATAACCATTAATGAAGGTGAGTATTACTAAGGCACATACACATAATTTTACCCACATGCCTAGCTATATGGCCATTTTTTTAAAAAAAAGTTATTAGTTTTAGCACTATTATTAGTTTAGTGACATCCATCAACACAGATAGAATCTATTCTATTCTAATTTCTATTTTTATATCACATTCACAACTGTAATAATGAGCAGCTTTTAGTGATGCATAAAGTATCATTAGTAATAATTTTCCTATGAGTTTTGCCCTCTCTCATCCTAGATAATGATTATAGTGATATCAGATTTTCTGTATAATAAAATTTAATACATCCTTGACTAATTATGCACCAAATGACCATTTAGTGGCTTTTAACTCCTGTAGACCTTTGGACTCATAGCAAGCATTGGGATGTCAATGATTTTTAATGTTATGAGTATTTGTTTTATCGCTGCAAAATTCATTGGGCACCTTTTCTAGCAAAGCAGCCAAACCAGTAGCTTTTATTAACCCTCTTTTTCAGCTGGACTGTTTGTTATCTTAGTAAGAACTGCTGACAAAATATTAGAAATAACCCAAGGGTTCATGGAAAGTGTTCTGTATGAGCCCAGACTAAAGACACTTAAAACCTGGCAAGAAAATATATCACATATACACCAACTGCAAGGCTTTTGGTCCATTCATGCACTAATTATTCCTTCTGTGTTCGCTTCTCAATTCACACACATTTAAAAAAACAAATAAGGAAATTAAAAATCTGAGGTGAAATTGACTTTGTGTTATCAAAAATGTCCACGAGACAGAAACATGTAAAGAAGTCTGAATGTCTGTGTTGTACAATTGCCTTAAAACATCAGTAATAATATTTGAATGTCATTAATGATGTCATAATCTTCATAACTGTAATAATGATGTCATTAATGAGCACCACAAAAGACAAATAAAATTCTGAGTATCCAACATTGACTTTTTTTTGAACAAGGTAAACTCAATATCAAGAAGTTAGAAGTATACTGCACCTTTAAAAAAAACAACATATTTGTTATCTCCTGGGCAAATGGCAGTACAGGCTTTTACTAAGAATTATGGAATATAGAATTACTTTAATTCATTTTGCAAATGAGATTACATTCTAGCTTCACCCTGTTGCCCCCCCCAACATTGAGTACTTTGTAATTACTATGAATAAGATTTATAAAATGATTTAATTGCCTATCTCCCTTTGAAATCGCACCCTTGCCATGAGTCTGTAAATCACAGCCCTCAGGCTTAACTAAATCTTCAGGCATAATCATACACAAGTGGGGAGGTAAATGAATGGAAACACCTTCTGTATAAACTGAGGTGACACCCTGCTTCAAAGGCACCTAACTGAACACCAATAACAGCTTCCCAGTCATTCTGGAGTAAAAGTCTGGTAGTCCAACTCACTGGTATGTGTTTTGTCACAAATGTAACTGCAGCAAAAAATGTTTTTATTCTTGGATTGTGCCAGCATGTTCCCTTTTCTATAAATGCCTGGGGTTTTAAAACCATGCTAGTTGTTTTTGACTGATGTTTCAGGAAGGCATTGCTAATGCTTGGATTGGATGGTGCTGTAAAGTAAGGGCAAGATCTTGGAAAGATATTTCCAACTCACAGCTCAGAAATTCCAGAATTCAAAAGTTATTTTCTGCTAGCTTTCATAGTTTTTTCTCTTTTTTGTCTAGTCTGTGTATTCCTGAGGACAAATAATATTTCATGGTTTGTGTTGGTGTGCTATTTAGTTCATACTCATCTCATCATATTAACCATTTATTAACCCCGTACCTCTGTATTATACCCTTGCATACATATATACCCTTGTGTATATCCCTGTGCTAATCCATCTCATTGTATTAACCCTATTTAGTTTAGTACAATTAAATGGAAGTACCAGCATGTGAGCACAACAGTCCATTTGGTCCCACTGAAGTTCCACTAAGGAAGAAGAAGGCAGCTGAAAATGCTAACAAGCTCTGTGCTGGCATTCTCCCTGGGCTGAGCTGAAGCATGAAGCAGTGAGACATCAAGCTCAGAAAGCCTTCAGTGGCATGGCAGCATGATTAATGGCAGACACATCAGAAGTACAGGCGCAGCTCAGACGCAAGTTGACTGAATCCTGACTCTCAGAGCAGAAAGCAGCCCTGGGTGATGCCATTTCCTCTGGAGGTACACCTGATGGTTGCTGCAAAGGGACAGGTTAGACATAAGGTGGAGCAGTCAGATGATTTTCTGATATAAAGAGGAAGAAACAGGATCAAACCCCAGAAATATTCCAATGATGATGTGGATATCATTAAGGTTAGCTTATTCAATGTGACTAAAGAAAATTCCTGTGCATCTCTTTCACAGAAACAAATGAATAGCTTAGTTCAAATACCTGGAATAACTTCAATGACACTAGAAGCACATGCTTGTAAAGGACATCAACTCACTCACCAATTTTTTACAGTGCTATAGAAAAGAAATCAGCCAGAATGTAATAAATAACTGTATTGGATTGCTGACATGAAAAGAAAGAGAGACCTTTTTTTGTCTGAATTGACAAGTGGCCTTTGTTTTTGTAAACACAACTTTGCTCTTTCTAATAAATGTGTCGAAAAATCTTATTTTGCCTGAAAATCATATCGCTGAGCCTAAACCCCTCTGGAATTTGGAAAGAAAACCTCTTCTTTAAAATTACCAGCATCAAGCTTTTAACTTTTTGATATTATTTGCATTCACAATGAATTGAAGATATAACTATTTGCAGATGCAGAGTTATTTACAAGATAGCAGATTAAATCGAAGCTTTTAAACTGAGCTGAACTGTATATGTGGGGTCTGTTATACTACCTGAAAAGAAGAAAGTGAAGAAGCAGAAAAAGGTTAGTGATGACTGATAATAACTGCTGTTAGATGAGACTATATTATGACTGTTATTATTTTTGTTCTTAATAGTAGTAACATCATGTTTGCCAACTCTTCACTCAATTTTTATGAGCATGACTGTTATTGTTCCCAGAGTGGGTAATTATAGCTCCTGAAGAGCAAATCTTTCATCAAACATTTATTTGTACCCCATAGCACATTCAAAGCCTGATTCCTTTAGTTCTTTCAAGATCCCACTGAATTGTTTATGAAGACTTCTCATGTCAAAGTCCAATACTGACTACATATTTTGTTTAGGACAACTGGATCTGGAGATACAAGTACATGGTTTTAAATCTGAGGAAGCAAATGTATGTAGGTAAGTGTACAACAATGATCCATTTTCTTGTTCAATTACAAAGTAAGGTAGTACTTTTCTTGCCATGAACAGATATAAGGAAAACACATTTAAAATAAGTACAGCACCTGCGTATTTAGATGATTTCTTCATTTAGTTGTGGCAAAGGCTGAAATGTTTGAGAAGTTTTTAGATTCTCTGGATCTATGGATAACTTCCTCTGATCATTTTACCTGTGGAAGAAAACTGCAAAACAACGGTAATACAGTGACCCTCGAAAATAACATTTTTTACATTAGCATAAATATTTCAAGATAAAACAGAGGGGTCTAGAAGATTTAATTTTATTTTTTTCCATGGGGATACATTCTAAATTTTTGAATGGAACAACATCTATATTACAGCTTCAGAAGTTAATTGGTGTTTATACGAGTTATACTATAATCACAGGAATGGGGTAGAAAAGATGTTTGACAAAGAATTTTTCTTGAATGGTCACTAAATGAAAGTAGCTAGGTCTTACTCCTGATACTTGCTTTAGCTGTAGTCTTAGAGTAGCTGGAAGAACAGAAATATCTCACTGCACTAGACATGTCTTGTAATGGTACTCGTGTTAGGAGTGGGATTAATGTGGCTGCCCAGCGACTAGATTGCCTAGTTCAACAGACTGATACATTTTACACTGTAAGTACTTGAAATTAAATGGATCTTCTCTCCCTGTCTTTGTAGGCCAGCTAAGTACACAACACAATGGTACTAAGAAGTGCACCAAAGAAGTTCATTCCACTAAAATTTTAGCATATCTGGAACACATATTGTAATTGTGGTCTTTTCAGAGTTAATAGGATTACTGAATTTAAGAAGGACATATTCTTCTTATGGCAGGCTAATGAGCAATTTATGATACCTTTGCACATTTTACTCATGCACATTGAGCTATACATGTTGAAATTAATTTCCAGCACGTAAAATTACTGAGTTTTTGTGAGCAATGTGTGCTTTCATTTCAAGTGCTGTATCTGTCTTTTGTTAAGCATTGGACTGAATCCATATGGACTGAAATATACCTGAACAGATGCTTCATGACTTCATGATCTAATTTAATCTGTAGTACTAGAGGTATCTGTGTAATTAAAATCACATTTTTATTAGCCGAAAACTTGAAAATTTTCAAGGATAGAGAATTTATTCCACTGCAAGATATGCATATTCGCATGTTCTCACAACCTCATATATTCTCAGAGTTTATGTTCAAAAAGAACAGATATGATCTTCTCCATATAATGTAATGCATATTTTACCCCAGAATTGGTAGCTCCTGAAACTGAGGTATTTGCAGTTCACAATGGATAATTTAACTAGAGCTTCTTCCAGAAGTTATAACACATCTCGCCTTAAAGGCTACAAGTAATGAAGCACTTATCATTTCAAGTTCTGAAATTCTTTTTCAGAAGCTAATTGTAGTGTTTGTTAAAAAATGTCCTTTTATTTTCATCTACTGAAACGTTATACAAGCCATTAGGCGAGTTGGTGTATTAAAAGAACTCAATAATCATTTAAACCTTGCCTCAAAGCTGCCTATCCGTCTGACATTGTGTTTCACGCACCTAGCTCTGGGTATTTGGGACTGAAAGTGTCCAGACACCTTGACTGCTAGCAGAACTTTAACATAGTTTCTGCCTCCTTATGCCTGGGGAAACCAAACCGTGAAGTAAGTATTCCCTCAGTAGTTCACAGTGAAATATAAAAGCAACCCTGCCTTGCATAATTTTAAGAGATAGTTTGGAAACCTGCTGTGAGAATGCCCTAAGCTAGCCAAAGCAGTGAGGGTACCTGCCTAGGACCTTCCTTAGAGCAAGCTCTCTCTAAAGGAGAAAACAGCTAAGATAGCAAATTGGATCACGGTCTTAGAAATTACTTCTTTTTTTAAAAAAAAAAACACAACATGCATTTGATTTGCAACTTATACGTTGTACTACATTTAAAAGCCAGGGCATTCATTAAGAATGTGAAAAAGAGGTGGCTTACACCCATGTGTATGTCTTCCCTTTGGCACAAGGCAGTGTTTAGAGTAAATAGGAACAAGAAACTTGCTTTTATCTTAATGAAATTAAAATTAAGAGAGCACCTCCAGGTACCTAGGCAGATATTTACAAAACTGTAACATGATGACACGTTGACAGTCATTTTAGCAGCTGTTAACTCTCGTTCTTAAAAATCCAAGTTGCAAAGGTACTGAAGAAATGTTTGACTAACACAGGGTTTGATTATAAAAATGTGATTTTCTTTCAGTAGACCTGGAGCTATTAGTGCAAAGACACAGTTAAGTGGACCTGAAGGTATATTTAGGAATGATGCTGTCAATTTTATAATCCAGGAAGTATTAAAAGCCAAAGGTAAATTCCTAAATATTGTTTTTGATTACATAGAAAAATGGCTTTGGAGAAAACAAAATTCATTTGTGGCTAGATAGTGGTTTTACACAGAGCGTGAGATTTCAGCGTACTTATGCTGGGTCACAATCCATCTCCTGGATGCAGAGGTTGAAAGCAAAAATGGACAGAAAAGAAAGTCAAACATTGTCTCACTTTAAAACCCAGACAGGCAACAGACAAAACTGAAGTCTAGGCAAAACAGTAACTCACAGCTGCCCTCTTTACTGAGCCTCATTTACTTCCATTATGGGGTAAGGAGTATGAGTATGGAGATTATGAGGGATTCAGTGCTTTGTGTATGTAAAAAGAATCAAATTATGAGTACTGTTTCATGTGTCCCATCATTTTTTACTTAATTACTTGGGCACATGTTTGTGTAAATATTTTAAAGGGATTTACAGACCACTCAGCTGTTACCCACCAGAGGAGGCAGCACATCTCTACAAAATTTGTTACATCTCAGCCTTCCTTTTTTTTTACAAACCTGAACTATGTAAACGTTAAAAAGCCTTTAAAAGTTTTTATATTTTCCACCATAAGGATATGAAATGTGAACAACAGTGTTTTCTGGTTTTCTCAGGGCAACAGTCCTGGCACTGCTGATGAAGCAAATGCAGCAAAAACAACCAAAACAACCAACCAAACAAACAAAAAAACCCCACCAGATTTTGTCCTTCTAGTCTACAGTAACCAGCAAGGGTGGTCACTTCATTTCATCCTATATATTAGGTTCTACCTTAGGTCAAAAGGAGTAGTATAGTAAATTGTGAAACAGTTGTGTTTTCAGCTTTGTTCTGTTCAAAGGCTTCCTTATTCCCATTTGAGGTTAAAGATATCCTCAAAGTTTATTTTCTTATTTGAAACTTCAGTGATACAACTTTTTTCTGAGACCAAAGACTCAACATATTGTTTATAATCAAACAGAAGATACATTTTTCATGATCCTCACATAAATGATACACTTTTTTTAATTTACCCATATATTTAATTTTTGTCTTTACTTCATGTTTATTGTCATAGCCCAAAATTTCATTCAGTTACTCACTACTATCTCTGACTACTCTTCCTGTGCTCAGGTTTGAGCTGTAAACAAGTGTCCAACAAATACTCAATTTCTTTCAGGCTGCTAGTCCACTCATCTTCTACAACACATTACCCATTATTCTTATGAAAAATTCCACTTAGCCAGTGGCATTCCTGTCATCCTCTACCTTTAAGCAGTACATAACTTTCCTCCTGCTTGTGTCCACTGTAAGGCTGCTTATTTTTAAAATTTCTTTCTTGATTTTCTCCCCCTGAACATGGAGCATAATATTGACTGATGTTTATTATATGTGCCCATATTTATTATATTTCATAAACTCCTGCATTAAACTCAGTGTGTCTCTCTGTCTCAGGTAACATTTCTTATTTTGGTCTATTAACCATATGTATCCTGTACTAAAAAGCCATTCACACTTCATATGCTTCATATTGAACAATGTCTCTTAGTTTGTTTAGTGTAGAACTCTGGTTAGTGATTTATTCCAAATCCTTATCCAGGCTTCTTTTACCCTTCCTTTTCAGCCTAAAGGAAAAAACAAGAGTATATCAAAAGCCTGGTTCAATAAAATGGCAACAGGAAAATGAGAAGGGAAGAGAATATTTTGGTTTTTGAAAGGCTTCGATAGATATCCAGAACCAGTTATTTTGAAAATTACCATGGCCGCACACATAATAATTCAATAAAAATAGCTTCACAGTCTGTACTGATTTGTAGATAATCAAGAAGTAATGCTTTCACTGCATCTTTGGTCCAATAATAGACGTGTTTTTCTTTTGTTCAAAGAAGCGTATCATCACTTGTGCAAATCATTGTGATATCTATCCCTCACAAGGAGGTTGTGGGAGCCTGGGGCTGTTTTTTTGTTTGGGGGTTGCATGTGTGTTTTGTTTTGATTTGTTTTCCCTGAAATATCTAATGCTTTTGTAAGCATGTTTCTTGTGGAAAACAGAGGGAGAGGATAGAGGATAAAATGGGGGGTGAGGGGAAGCAAAATAAAAAAAGCAGCTAAGCAATAGGAGAGTTGGGCAATTATTGGAACTACTGTAGCATGTTATCCTATTACTTCTAAGTACAAAAGTCTCTGAGCTTTTGCTTCCAAAATGTCATGTCAGACAAAACATGGATTGCAGCTAAAATTTTTTAATCTTCAGAGTAGAGAAGTCCAACATTTTTATAATAGGATGTGAGCAGTGATACTCTATTGTCAATGACAATGCTACAGTTTTTCCGTTAACTTTGGCACTAGATGTATTTTGTATCTGACACTTGGTGTAGTGAGTTATTTACACTTCATTTTCAGGAAATGTTTATTAACAACATATTTCTATAAGATCAAATTTTAAACATTGCTTATAATCAATTTATGTAGTAGAAAATGGGGTTATAAAGCAATATGTAATTTGTATTCCTGCCATATTTGATGTTTTGCAGGAGCTCTTTAACTAAACAAGGCCAAATATGACCAGCACTAGAGATTAAATCCCTCAAGGGCATTACAAGAACTGCAGAGTTTACTAGTGGTTCTGAATTTGCCCTGAATCATTCACAGTATGACCTAATGAGAGTTTCAATACTGGAAAGCAAGAGTTTCACAGCCTGTTGAAGTCAACAGAAAGCCAAAGCACTGATAGGCAAAGATCAGTAAGTCTTTGTAGCAAAATCATTAGCTGTAACATATTGGCTAAATTTGAAATTTTATGTTTACATTCTCTCTACTTACATGCCCTGCTTGGTAACAATTAGACACAGTGGGGCAGATTCTATCATCTGTTGTTGAAGACACCTGTCAAAGGTGTACCAAACTGAAGGAAAATGTGTCTGAAAGTATAAACATGAAATAAAATATACATTGGTTATTAGGACCATCACAACAGAAGTGGGGAGAATAATTAATTCTTCTATACATTTTTTTTCTTTTTTTTTCCCCCAAGATGAACAACCTGGTTGTATACACATATATCTTCTGAACTACTAGATGTTAAAAAGTAGGTGTAGGGGAAAAAGGGTAATGGAGAAGATTTATGAGTTTTATTGCTCATAAATGTGAGTGTAAAAGTTCATGAGGACCAGTTAGTACATATCTGAATTTTTTTTTTTTTTTTAGATTAAGGTGGCTCACATATCAAATGGCACCTAATAAAAAAGACACCCTGCCCTTCCTTTCTTCGCTGCTTCTTTCTTTTCTTCACTTTTCTTCTCTTTTTTTTTTTTTCCCTAAAAAGTCTGCAAAAGAGAGATATTTTGAAGTATATTAAAAATATTAATGATTGATTATCTCATTCAGGGAGAAGAGCATCCCATATCCAATGGACCACTACAAAAATTCAAAACACCCCAAAACAAGCAGAACATGAGTATGGATCACTGAAAAATAGTAGACTACGCTGCCACCCGAAGGCTCTGTTGAATAAATCGGTTGGTTTTATAATATACTGAAATAAGTTTCCAGGTGGAATAAAGATTTAGTTAGTTATTCCTTTGTTGGTAGTTATTATGAATGATGTGCCAGCATCAGTAATTTTATTAAAGAATTTTTGTGCTTTATTTTAGTGGTGAAGTGGCTTATAGCTCTTTTGAAATAATTTTTTTTTAATTATTAAAAACCACTTTCATATTTTTCTTTTACTTTTGTCAGCTAATGTTTTCTATTAAGGTGTTATCTGCTTAGAGTCAATAATAGGGTTTTCACATTATATAACTTTCTCTCTTCAACAAGCAAAGAGTATAAAAGACTAAAAAAAAAAAAGAGTATAAAAGCCACTGGAGTAGAACTAGTGGTATCCTTTTGGAATAGGCATGTATATCTTGTTAGTTCTCTCTCATTTGTACAGAATGATTGATCTGGATCCCACTTGATAACTTACAAACTGTTCACCTCCTTATTTTATTATGGGTGTTTTCTTGTCCACAACATATGCATGTCTAATTTAACTAAGTGTGACATATGGCTTTTCCAGAACACTCATTTTGTCTGGAAGCTTATGTGTTGTAGACAGATTTGGAAATCCTCCTCCACTCTTTCTTCTACTGTGTCATTGAGTGATTGTGTGCTGTATAATTTGACAACCTCTTCTATCAGCTCATCAGCATAACCTGCAACATGCATAATAATTACAGCTTCATTTCAGGTTATACATGAGAAAGGGTCAGAAATGTGTCAATCTGTCTAACTCCTTCTTCTACCACATCTGTTCTACTTAGTAGTTGGACAGAGTGGGACTGCCTTATAAAATAATAATGCATTTTTAAAACTGGGGTAATCTTTCATGCTGTCACAGTGCTCATTCAATATTATCTTATAACCTGTCTTTTTGAGGATTTTCTTATAAAATGTGATATTTTAATAATATTATATGAAAAACGTTATGACCACATTACCATATACACATAGTCATCTCCACCAAGGCTTGAATTATTTCAATACAGGATAAAAAGTTTAGTGTAAAATTTCTTTGTAAAATTTAGCATTATTAAGTGGGCCACAGTTAATGTTAACATTCCTGTCTTACATGATTTATAGGTTTATAAAGTCTGTTATAGACATCTGTTTTATTATAAATATATCACCAGAGGTATATAAGTAGATGGGTAAAAAACACAACAATTTTATTAATCTCCTGGAGTATATAACAGTTTCATTAAATGTCTCTAGTAAGTTTGTTAACTTTTTTGTGAATGTGACTTTGATATAAATTATTCTCTCTAAAATTTTTGTGTATACACAAATTGTGTTATTATTGCTATTAAATAACTGATCATTAAATAATATTTTCAATGTTTTTCAGAAGACCATTTTTTGCCATTAGATTTGATTCTTCTTTTTAATTGTACAATAACTGGACATGCATATACGTCATATGTGTTGTCTAATGTGTATTAGAATTTTTTATGTTATTGCTACAATTAATGCAAACCTTATTTGTGATTAATTTTTCTGATAAACTTTAGGAAATGCTGAAATGCTGGTTCTTTATATTTCTCATTAAACTTTCAGATTTGATTGCTTTTTTTTAAGCAAAACATCAAAATTACTTGCAGAAGCAGGAACAGCAAGTTGTAATTCATTGTCTGTAATTCATGTCCATTAACAAGTATATGCAAATAATCCTCAGAAATTGTCAGAGCTTACAGCCTGTAGAGAGAGGAACTTCTAAGCATACATGAAATTAGATCCCTTTAAAACAAGGGTGCATTCCAGGGAAACTATTTTTCTTATAATAAAGCTGCAGAAAGAAAAGCTGACATTGCAATAGACTTGTCAGAACTATTTTATAAGTGGTGATCTGTTTTCCATCTGATGAGAAAGCTAACATCAAGGACACTGTCCAGCTTGGCATTTTTGTCAAAAGTTCCTGGGAAAAAAAAATTAGTTTTAAAGAAAAGCAAGCTTCTTTTTCAGGTTTTGATTTACAGTGAGCAACAAAAATGTTAAATATTACAGTGAGAAAGGTGATGAAAAACTGTCTTCAACAGGTTTGTTTTTGTATGAATCCCTGTGGTAGAAAAACAACCATTGATGTATTATTCTTTTTCACTGAGACAGAAAAGAAGTCAAAGACAAGTCAAACTATGTGCTAAAGTTTGAATACATTTATTAAAATATATTGATATGCTACATCAAAGAAGTGTTAAACAGTGATGGGAGCAAGCCTTGTATAGATATTTACATACAGTTAAATAGTCTGAACTCCTGAATCTGAATCACATTGGTGACCAAATTCTTATTTCCTTAGATTTTTGTTCATATAAACAAGAATATTGGAATCAACTTCTGGTCATAATTTTTTTTTCAGGGTTTTATTTCAGACCAGGAACATGGACCAGACGTGGTGCCATATTTTGTTATTCAAAAGCTGCTGAGTTGAAAGCATGCAGGTAAGATCTTCTGTGAATTTTAACATGGAGAATATGGTATCTGAGAAACTGACTGTGCGATACTCTCCAGAACTGAAAAAAAAGAAAATAAATTTCTGGGTAATCTTTTATTAAAGAAGCAAAAACTTTCCTACCTTCCTCTTTTTTTGAATATATATATAGTGTAATACTTCCAATTCTAGTGTCTGAGAAACACTGATGTTTTGGTTGTTGCTGGGTAGTGCTTGTGCTGGTCAAGGATATTTCCAGCTTCCCATGCTCTGCCGGGTGCACAAGAAGCCAGGAGGGGAGGGGGCACAGCCAAGAGAGTGGATTCAAACTGGCCAAAGGGATATTCCATATCATGTAACATCATGCCCAGTATGTTACCTGGGAGGGCCTGGCCGGGGGAGGGAGGCAGCAGTGGTGGCTTGGGGACGGGCAGCGTCTGTCGGCGAGTGGTGAGCGGTTGTATCGTTCGTGTTTCTGTTTTGTTTTCCTTTTCCATTTTATTATATTATCATTATTGTTATTATTATCATACTCATTATTATTATAAATATTCTTTTTATTGTAATCACTAAACTGTGCTTATCTCAACCCACAAGTTCTTTTGCTCTTCCAATTCCCTCCCGCATCCCACAGGGGTGGGGGGAAGTGAGCGAGCGGCTGCGTGGTGTTTACTGGCCGACTGAGGCTGAACCACGACAGCGTGTGTGTGTGTTGTGGTTTAGTCAGCAACTCAGCCCTGCACAGTCGCTCGCTCACTCCTCCACCGGTGGGACGGGGGAGAGAATCAGAAGGGTAAAGCTCGTGGATTGAGGTAAGAACAGTTTAATAATTAAAATAAAACAAGAACAACAAAAATGCAATGGAAAGGAAAACAATGAGAGGTGCGAAACCCAGGGCAAGGGGGAAAAGGCGGGAATGAACCATCAAAACAAACTGCATGTGACACAGCCGCTCACCGCTCGTCGACCCAACACTGCCAGTCCCTGAGCCGCAAGAACCCCCATGCGCCAGCTGCCCCCGTTAATGTGCTGGTCACGGCGTCACATGGTATGGAATGAACATCCCATTGGCCAGTCGGGGTCAGCTGCCTGGGCTGTGGCCCCGCCCCTCCCGGCCTCCTGCCCACATGGCAGAGCAGGGGAAGCTGGAAAGGTCCCCGACTACTACAGGCACTACAGTGAAGAGAATTAACCCTTTCTCAACCAAAACCACCAGTGTGTATACATATATGTAAATGTATGTGTATGTATGGATATGTATAATCACACTGAAATCTGAGAACAAGAATTTTAATCTCCAGTGGCTGCAAAGGTCTTTTGAACTAGTTTTTCTTGGTTGCCTTTTTTTCACCATAACAATTTTAGAGAACGCTATGCTTTTACTACGGTTGTGAAGGGGGAGTTACATGGTAGTTTATGACAAGGACAGCATCAGGTTACTTTTAATTAATTGAATATTTTTCTTTTTTTTGAGATCTTTGCTGGTAGGTGCTGTGCAATAAACCCAGTGTGTACCTCTGATCCTTTTCTGATCTTTAAAGTGAACATATTAGTTTGATTCTCCCATACATTTTACTGTTGGGGTAATATTTCCAATCATCATTCTTAGACAAATACCTAGGTAAAAAATCCATTATGCCCAGAAAATCAGACTAAATTTTCTTTTTTTCTTTCAGCATTTTTGTCTTTTGACTAAATCTACAATGTACACCAAGCTATGTTTTTCATCAAACAGAAAATATATTTAGCAATATTACTTGAAATAAGTATGTTGATTTCACCTCATCATATATATTTTGTTACAGTTAATATAGAAATCCTTCTTGAATTATAGGATGAAAACATATTCAATTTTCATTCTCTTAAGAGAGCAAGGATTTTTGGAGTCAGTTATAATGGTACTGTAAATTGGAGTAATTAAAGTAATTGTATTTTATTTTGAGTCACTGATAAAATTTTAATAAGCTTAACAATAAATTCTTAGCTCATATACACAGTGTGTCCACTGTAACAGGATTTTTGATGTAACAGATGGATCTGTTTTCTTTCCTAGGAATATCAAGTCTACAGATCAGGAATATAATTCACAAACAAACCTTAAAGTCCAGGGTAACATATACTAATAAGTGTAATTTTTAATTCACATTTTTATTGCAGAAAAACATCAAATAGCTAATTAACAACTTTCTATACTTTAAAACATATTTGTGCTGATCAGGCCTAACTCAAACAATCCACAATTCAATGTAACAACTCACTGTCATGGTTCTTCTTCTCAGCAAATTCCCAATCATTTTGAGATTAATTGTGGAAATGGATAGTTAAATATTCATCTTTATGTTAAAAACGTATAAGATGCTTAAGGACAGAAATGAATGGAAAACTAGTAGCCTGGAATTAGTCATCCTTATTTAAGCCTTGATGTGTGTCTCAAATGACCATGTACTACTCTGTAGTAGACTTAATCAGAAATTAGCATGCTGGTAAATCCTCATGCTCCAGAACAGGAAAAACTAAAGATCGTCTTGCTTTATCTACATGCTGTTATTTGAAGGGCTTTCATAGCACTTTCCTGTTCCGCTCTTGACTGAGGTCAGTATTCTTTGTTTCTGCACTGCTGTCAACATGGTCAATGTTAAAATCATAAAGAAATCATGCCTTGCACTCCTACAGTTCACTCAGATTAAAAGGTATCTTCTTGATTTAAACAGATTTGTAGCTCTTTTCCTACTTCTTCAGCAGGCATGTTGAAAATGCCCCCACAAATTTCAGCAAGGACTCACTCAAACGTGATCAAATTCATTCTGGTTGGACTGCCAGCACTTTATGGACTAAGACACATAGTCTTATGTTGTTTGCACATAACTACTTATCAAATATTTTAAAGGACTTACAGAACTTCCATGAAATGCTTTCTCTGTGATGAAGTTAAAGGCAAATGTTGATCTTCTAATTTGATAAAGAAATATGAGTGATCTTTTTTTCATTATATCTTTAATGGATTGGTACTAGGTAAGTATGTCAGATATCTCATACTGCTCTCTTTGTACAGTGCTATGATTGAGTAGTGTTATTACACAATAATATACTTAAGGTGCTTTTATTAGGCTTTTAAAAAAAACATTCCTTAAATACATAAAATGATTTTACAAGTGTGTAGTCCTATGACTCATTCAAGCCTCTGTTTCTCCCAATGTTTTATCATTCCTCTAATCATATATGCTAAAGCAGACAATAGACATCTCTTGTGCTCAGTACTTTACATGACTTTAACCAGGGAGAGCCTGCACATCAAAGGGTTCAGTATAAGACAGTATAAGATTCTAAAGAATAATCAGGATTTTATTTTACAGAAGAGGCCTAAATACGTTATAAAGCATGTAATAGATTTTCAAAAGCACCTAGGCAGATTAGGTACTCCCATTGACTTCAGGACAGTCAGATGTCTTTGCGATCTGTGAAACTGAAAATATGACAAGACAGATGATGTTTGAATTACCAGAGTGGAGTGACACCTCTAATATTGTATCAAAAAGCTGATCTGTTCGGCTGGTGGGGAATAAAAGTTGGTTGGGCAGAAGTGGAAGATCTGTGGAAAGACGGAATAATTTAAAAGGTAATTAATGAAATCTGTGTGTGTAAGGTATGAATCAAACTCTTAATGCTATTATAAATACACTATTAGGAATACCATGGCAATTACATAAAGTCAGGATGCAGGTCTCCAAGACGGTCTCTTTTATACAATGTGATATACTTCATACGACACTTACTGTAGAGGAACTAGCTCAAAATCAAAACTAAGGACAAAACGTTACAACAAAAGAGAGGGCTTGGTAAATTTCTGTGTGAATTATTTTGTGGTCTGCCAATTTGATATGCTGTCAAAATCACACAAGTAGCATCTGATTAAACCAGATCTATCAGACAGATCTTTTTGGTGTAGTTTTCAGTGAAATTCACAGAAGTATGCCCTTAGCTCCCAAAGAGTGTCCAGATGCGACCATGCTCAGGAAAAAAGATTTTTCATTTGCTTAAAGCTTTCTTCAACGTCAATTGAAACAAAGATTTCCCGTCTTTAAAATCTGACTTCCATAAATTTCAATGAGCATTGAGTCAGACACTGGAAAGTTTTTCAACTGTGGAATTTTTTTTTTTTTTACTGAAAAACTACCCATTGCATTTGGTGTGATCTTAAAATCTCAATACGATTTTTAAAAACAAATTAAATAGCAAGCCAAATCTTCAGGTTTAAATATAAAAAAAAAAAATAGATCACTGAGATGACTATCTGACGTCCCACAGAGACTACCATGTCCTTCTTCTCTTTACCAGTGGTAGCAATGTCATGTCTCCTTCTGTACAAGTTTTTCTCTCAGTGTGGAGATCCATACTCATATGATGTTCATACTAATAAGAGATTTCTTTGTGTTTTCTAACTGAAGAAAGTCTCTCTATATACGTACGTATATAAATCTGGTTGAACACTACTTCAAATTTTTCTCTATTACAGTAGTATTTTTAAAAACAGACAAACAAAGCCCATAGAAAAAGGGGGGAAGCCTTCATGGTAAAACACTCAGCCCATGAGATAGAGGAAACAATTTAATGTCCTGTGTACTTACTCCCAGGTCTACAAATTATATCTTCTTTCTGTCAGATGCATCTGTTATCCTTGCAAAATGAACTAAATAAAAACTTAGAGCACAGAAACAAATGAGAAATGGGAAAAATGCAGAGTTTTTCTGACAGAAATTTCTCTATTTTGCTTAAAACCAAGCCACAGCCTCTTTTCACTGCAGTAGGTCTCATTTGTAAGAAAACTTTAAGAGTGTAACCTTCAAACAAGATATGGAAACCAGACGTTCATCCCCACTTCCCCTGTAAATATGTCCATGTTCACATTGCTAACAGGTTGCATCACTGACAAATTTGCCCTAAGCCCCTAACTGCCAATGTTCTGTGAACACCTAGGGATACATGGGAAGCTGGAGGTACTCATGCTCCTCTTTTTGAAGCTCGTTCATGGTATGGCTTTTGCTGGAGCACAAGCAGAATCTAGATGCATTGTATCTCAAGAAAGTGTCCTGCCTTCAGACTGAAGAATCATTTAATCTTTTTTGTTGTTGTTGTTTTGGGGGTTTTGTTTGTTTGTTTATTTGGTTTTTTTTGTTTTTAAATACGTCTGTATTTTGCTGATAAATTCATAAGGCTTTGCTTACAGTCTGTCATATAGAAAACAGGATCCTTGTTTTATGTTGTTACAGTTTCCTCTAAATAATATTTGGCTGTGATGTTTGAACATACTCACTAACTGTTTGGACACAGATCCCTAAAGTGAAGAAAAGTTTCATAGAACTACCTTGAAAAAAGATGTCATAGCTCTAGCTTTTCTTTCACATGACTTCCCCTCCCCACCCCCATCCTCCCAGGAAACAATAGGAATTTGGTCATTCTTGTAAGGTTTCATTAGATCTTATTGAGCTACAAGAATCTGTAAAACCTATACAAATGGCCGTGGCACCTGCACAGGTCATCTATATGGCTCAAGTGCATGAAGAGTGATGCATCTCACCCTTTGGACTTTTGAAGCAGCAGCTGTGAATTTAGTGTATTTGAGCAAAATAATTAAAACACGGTTCTTGCAACACTGCAACGATTAAGGTAATTTTTATTGTGGAAAAAAACACAAAGTGGACCAACATATAGTACACGGAAGCAGGTGGATTTGAGCTTGGCAAGTCTAAAGGTGTTCTTCTGTGGTTTATATAATCTTTCTTGCCTGTTTTTCTATACTGAGAGGTACCCTCCACATTTACACCGGTAAGAGCATTCACTTGAGGGAAAGGGGTTCCCTAGATTTTCTTATTCTGTCAGTTCCTCAACCAGCCAACCAGTATTAACAAATTCTTAAACACTAGGAGAACTCCAGGTTGGGGCATTCAATAGATTTCTTGTATCACATCCTTCCTCTCTCCCATACTTTTACTAGGCATGGCATCAAGACTTTATAATAATTTCTTTGCTTATTTTATTTTATTTTTTAATTATCCTGATCTAGCCATAAAAATATGTGTTGGTAGATTACATTTCTTTGTAACTTTTTTCTTTTATCTTCTGTTTAATAACCTACCTGGAGCGGGCAGTTATGTGTCCATAGAAAGTGCTTTCATGCTTAATGGTACCCCAGCTGAGACAAATACAGATAAAAGCTGTTTAAGAGTTTAGAGATCAGACACTCTTTTCTAAGTACAGATTCTGCCAGCAAAGAGAAATGAGAAAGATCTATAGGTTTTTCTTTACAGTTAATTAAGCGTGTATAAGTTTTTGTTTTGTTTTGTTTTGTTTTATTTTCTTGGTTTTGTCTCAGGAAAATCAATACAGTTGCAAGATGAAAATTTGCTCAGTGGTACATTTGTACTTTTGCTCCTCCCTTCCACTCTTCTGTATGAAATATGGCCACATTTTTCATTATCTGATTCAGATCCTTCAGGCTTCATAATAGCTCTCTGATGCAACAATTAACAGTCAATTTAAATATAAATATCAGGCCATCTCCAATTTTGGCTAGAATCATTGTTTTAATTTCCTAATGACAGAATAATTAAATAATAGGCCCTAAGTAGGAATGCAGGCAACCATGCGAAACCATGTGCCAAATTGATATTTCAGCAACTCTGGTAACTCATTAGGATGACGGCCATGGGATGTCACAGAGGTGAATGATAAATCATCAGTCTGTTCCTTTCCTACTTCTTCTTTAAAATTATTTTTCTATTGCAAAATTAATTGGCATTTGTGTTGACAGTGTCATCTTTAGTAACATTTAAATTCAGAAACTCACAATGTTACTAAATGTTTTGAAAAAGTAAAACAAATCATCTTGTACAATAAACAGGCAGATAAAGGGGGCTGAAATCCATGTCACATAGAGCCAACCCAAGTCTGACACATCATTTAAACTCATTCATGGCAGGATACAGAACTTAGGTACTGCATAGGCCTATGAGCAAGGAGACTTGCACAAAAGAGGAGTAAATTGGAAAAGTACGTTTAGAATTGCAGGCCTAAAAGCACAAAATGCCAATAGAAGTGGAACAAATACATCTGAAGGCTGAAATAGACTTCTAGTTAAAGGGTAGAAACACAAAGTAGTCATGAACCTCCTGTGAAATATTCATGGTCAAATATGTTTTCAAGTGATTAAAAAGGGTCATCAAGACTTTAATGAGAAAACTAATGTCAGTTATGTATATAGGTTAGATTCTATGTTTTCAAATGAACAGAGGAATTCTTGAAATTAATTAACAGCTGTGCAGTTAAATTATCTCCTATTACATTCAGCAGCAGTTTTATCCCTGATTTTAGAAGGTCCCAAAGAATCATCTTCCTTCCTTCCTGAAAAATATCACTGATCCAACGCAGCCTGTTGATGTTTTTCTCCCATCCTTGTAGTGTGCTAAATATTGACAGAACTGTAGATATTTCAGCTAGTAAAATCCAACCTGCATATACTTCGCCATGCTCCCTTCCTCTAGATTTTGGTTCAGAAAACCACTACAGAAGTTTTTCCTTTTTTCCATTTCTTTTTGCTTGACCAAAAGATGTACGATTTTCAGATTGTTTGTATATCGAACAAGCTGGGAATGCTCCATGGTAGCATTGGTGCAGCGCTATTCCAACCTTAGGTTTTTAAAACAGGTTATGTATTAATTGTTTGTAGTGCTTATAACATGGAGCAAAAAGCTCTACCTAAAATATAGACAGTGTAACTCCTGAACAACACTAAGAATCAGGATCAGCACTCTGAAGATTTGTTAAGCAGTATATGAAGGCAATATACCTTGTAGAACTATGCTGCTGCTGTTCTTCTGTATATTTTGATTCCTAGTGCTTTTTCACTGTGCCTAAAGAATCTGGCTTTGAACAAACAAATGCCTTTGAAAGTTAATGCAGATGAGGTGTTTTGAAAATTACACTCTCGGGTACAGAAACAGGGTGGATAGTCTATAGACAAGATGGGTACATTCCCTGAAGCATTGCTGTCCCAGAACTCATTTGCAGGTTTGCAACAAGCTTTGTGTAAGGGGAGCACACATTGTTTCTGTTGCAAGAAGAAACCCGGGACTGGACTGTGAGGATGTACATCTCACTAATGTATAATTGCTGAATGCATATCCCAAGCCCTGCCCCCCCACCCCAAACCCCTCAAAACCAAACAAATTAACTAAAGAAATCTGAGTTTCCCTAACACCGTATCTCTAGGTGGTTGTGACATTTTAATAGGTGAGGGAAAAAAAACTTGTAAAATACTCGTTAGAGTACTTTTTATACTAAAAGTAATAAAATATACCAGTTGAGAAGTTTAAACTTTCAGGAATGTTTTCAAAGGTTAAAAAATACAGTTGGAGCTGGTGGTCCCTGTGTGAGTTAAAGAGACACTTGTGTTAGTAAAAGAGATTCCTAATGCATTCAAAATAGCTGAAGTTATTTGAGACATTAATTCTTTCTTCAGATACTGTAATGGATGTATAAGAATTTTCTCTGAGTAGTAGAAAACTTTAAAATTTTCAAATAAACCCTATCATTTATTATGAGTGAGGTAATTCTAAATAAACAGAATAATTCAAAATGTGAACAAAAGGACCAGAGACTTAACCTTACTAAAAGGTCAAATTCTGCCCTTCATTCTGCATGAACTTTGAAGGAATGCTCATGGGCAGAGTTTAGGCCCTCATGTACATAGTACAAATTTAGCAAATGTATATTGAACCTATGACTCTGTAAAGAGATTTCAAAGTCGTGTGTTAACTATGTTGCATGGGGAATAGGCCTTTGTGAAAAAACCCAAGAGGACTGCAAGTAATTCGCTGTTGAAGGTAATGATAGTCCTAAGGATTTCTGACAGTTTAAGGTGACATGACTGAAATAATTTATTAACATATAACTTACAGTTACATTGATGAAAATAATTTAAGTGTGGAATTATATGGACAGTTACTGGTGCTCTGATATTAAGTTTATTCAATTTTCCTTTACAACCTACAATTTTCAGTTGCATATTTTATTTCCAGGCTTCAAGACTATGGATTGAATAAATTGATACTTGGCTTAAAATTGATTTTTTAATTATTATTATTTTTTGAGTTCAGCAAAAAATAATCAACAGCTGTCATAGATAGTTCTACCTGTTTTGTTTGTTTTTCCATTACTCTTTAGAAAAGGTCTGTCGTGAAAAGTGTATAATATTTGGCAGGAAAAGATCTGCAGTCCAAATTGTGCCTTACTAGAAATTCTTCCCCACCCAGCTTTGTTTAAACAACTGGAAATTGCTATGTAAAACAAAACAAACAAACAAACAAACAAACAAACAAACAAACAAACAAAAAAACCAAAACCACCCAAACAAACAAAAACACCCACCAAAATACACACAAAGAAACAAGCCAACAAAAAAAGCACCCCCAGACCTCTCAAAACCAGAAACTCAACCAAAAAACACACAGGGAGGGGAGACAAGTTGCTCTTGTGTATTGAGTATGAGTGCTTAAAGTGTTCCAACACTGATTTTTGAGATGAATGTTCAGTTTCCTCATCCACATAGGAAGAATTAAGACCCATGTCCTGGGAAAATGATTTAGGCAAAAAGCTTTGAATAGATTTTGTATAAGAAACTAGGGAAGAAGACGACATTAATATCTCCATTTGGAACTCTTCCATTGTGCAGTGAAAATGAGCATAATTTTCTAGTTTATTGTGTAGGGCACTAAATAAATGGAGGTTTGTAGGTCCCAATCCCCAGTTCAAAGCTTGGTTATGTAGTATATTGAATGATCTTTTTAATATAAAATACATAGCCAGTCACTGAAGCCTAGACATATTTGTTGGTTCTTGCCAGAGCAGCAGCAGCTGATAATCAATCGCCTCTGATACTGATAAAAAGAGAATGTGGGTTTCATCCAACATAAAAGTAAACCCTATGACAGCCAGAAGCCATTGAATTCCTTTATAGGAATTAAGGAACTCAATTTCAGTACAAAACCTACAACAAAGTGGTGGCTGTCATTATGGGGTTCTAGGGACAATGAGGGAAAGAGAAATAAAGGAGAGGTTTTGGACCCTGATTATCCTAAGAGGCAACCAGAGGCTGGCAGGCAGGTAAGCAGGGTTTCAAGATTTCAGCCCTGGGTACTTAGGTACTTTAGTCTGAGGGATGTAAATGCTTATTTTCCTCATAAGTCCTACTTTAACTTCCTAAAAAATGGTTCCATATAAGCTGTTAGAAATGTTAGTCTCAATGATTTTAATGGGAATGAAGTTTCCAGATTCCTGCCTGGGCTGGGATGACCATCAGCTTCTGTTTTTTCTTCCCTTGTGGAGAAGCCCAGCTTTTGCTCCTCCCTGACACACACATTGTGGACCTTAGTGAAGTTAGTAAGTCATTTGTCTCTGAAATGGAAATCAGAATGGAACTGTAATGTCATGATACTCTTATTCACACACTTACATCTCATCTGAAACTGTGTATTCACTTGTTCATTATCATTCATTAACAGCAAATGAAGTTAGATTAGTTAGACGCTCTGCTATTGGTCTTCAGTATCTTAGATTTTATTTAATAAAGTGGTGTTACTCAAAGGCTCTGGATGTACTTTAGGATGTTCATTACCTTGCAATGGTTAGCATTAACAGAGATTCACTTGTTTGCAGAGCTGAAAACTTCTTGACAGTAATGACATTAAGGCTTTCTCTTTAAAAAATGCATGCACTCAATGTGTTTTAACAATGTAGTGTATCAGTCAAAGACATACACGAATTCAGGTTCAGCTGAAATAACACCACCCTTAGAGGAAAAATTCTTCTTTAAAATATAAAGAAACCAAAAGAAAGTTCTTTGTAGAGATCCATGCATTAATTTAAGGAGAATCTTTAAGTTGTGATGGTGTTTTACTTGCTATGTATTCTTATCAAGATGAAGAAATACAATGACATTTTTTTCTTTTATTGTATTATTTTCATTTTAAGTCCCCACCAGAGACGAAGGTAGATATTTCTAGTATCATATAGTATGATTTTGACACGGGACACTAGTGTGGTAAGAATTGTGTAATACATGACAGGCATTAGGTAATGACTAAGTATTAGACAAGATCTTATGCTGTTAGTAGAATCCTATTACTTTATGATACTATAGACTTATATCCTGCTATTAGTATAATATTTCTTACCATGGATTCTTTCTCTGATTGAAATATCATAGCCTGTACTTAAGGCTGCATTCTGCTATCATAAACATTCATTTGATCATACATTTAATCAAGCAGGAAAACAGAGTTCATTCTAGAAAGTCATTCTGAAAGTTAGTCTGTTGAGATTTTTACTAATTTAATTTTAATTTGACTCTGCAACCCCTTTGGTTTATCACGCAGACACATGAATGCATGAACACTGCCTTTTAGTTAGTAACATCAGAAGCCTGCAATACTTCTGATTTCATTCATCCTGCTGGAAATTATATATTAGGTCTCCTGGCACAACCTTTTGTTATGCATGATGACAGGATTAAAAGAACTGTAAGACAGCTGTCTAAGTAGATTTTTCCATAATATTAAAAAAAAAAAAAAAAAAAAAAGAAAAAGGAAACGTAGATACCCAATGGCAACCGACTCCATTGTTAGTGGTTTTCTAGAGAGTTAGTGTGTAACATTTTCCTTTAAAGATATGATATACAGGTCCTAAAAGGTATATTTCTGAAGAATTATGTTATTCTTCAGCATATTCATAAAACAACATAATATGTATAGATTATTCATCCTTTGGTAATCAATAATGAATTTATTTTATTTTGTTTATGACATCCTTTCATATCTAAGAATTTGGAGCATATGATAAATTCTAGGAATAACTAGTTACACTGTTATCTATCTTTGATTATTCATCTACAGAAAACAGCCGTAAGTAATACTGGGACTTTTTTTAGCTATTTGTGTTAATATTGTTGAGAAGTTTTAATAATATCTTCCTGCTCTACAGTATAATAACTTTTCAATATTTTTATTCTATTTGGGCATCTGGAACAAATAGATTAATTATAACCCAACTACTCAGACAATATCTCTTTCACAGTCCTTGTAACATACTTTAACATATTGCATTCATGTTAACTACTAGACACAAGGCAGAGCCTATGTTTACATTTGCTATTGCACATTATTTTACCTGAAACATGATGTCACATTTAAAAAGTGTCAGGTATCGAGTTGCCCGTGACTCCACTGACATTCATGCAGTGGGAACAGCTCCCTCTTCTCATGTCATTATATCACTGTGAGAAGTGGTTTGGGAGAAAAATATCTGTCGTGTTTATGCTAGAGACCTGACTTAAAAACAAACAAACAAGCAAACAAAAAAAACCCACAAAACCAAAACCAACCAACCAACCAAAACCACATTAAACTATATGAAAAATATTTTAAAGTATACTTTTATTTGTTTAACCCAGAAGTATTTAATTTTTGAAAAAATTTGAAATGTGTTCTGACAGAAAAATGGTACGATTTCCTTATAAATAGCTCAGTCATTTCACAGGAAAAATAAAATGTCATGAACTATTAGTCATTTTAGTTTACAGAATCAATATTTTTCAAGTAGTTTCCCAGTTCCATGTAATGATAATGTATTTCATTGTTTTCTACCACCTGAAAGTCCCATCTCTATATCATCTGTGAAAAGATGAAAAAGCCTCCAGTTAATACTGCAGTCACCATACTGTTGAATTATGAATTTTGCTTTCAAACACACGAACTGCTAACTTTCCTTATGTGAGTAATATTAACCAAAAGCCACATAAGGATTCAAGTTTCACTCAGGTTCACTAATAAAAGAAAAAATAGTAGGAAGAAATAAAGGAGGGAGACTAATGGGAGTACCCTGGGTCAGGAATGGGCACTCCTGAGAGATTTCAAATAACTTACTGGCAATTTATAAAATAACACACCTTTGAGAATGTATGAAAAATCCTTGTCAGTTTTTTCAATTGTCTGTGTAATCAGGGTGTAAATATGGGGAATAATACTATGCATAAAAACTTCTACATCAGCAATGCAGTCTAGAGAGAGTAATTACAGCTTCAAATTTTAGTTCAAAAATGTGGCTTCCACTGCTTAGTCACATGGAGTTATTCTTGAAATATCTATAGGAACCTATGAACTAAGTTCCCAAAAATAATCTGAAAAAATATTTTGTGATCCTTTTTTTAATGCAAACAAGCAAGCAAAATTAAGCGATTCCTTGGTTACAGTATATTTTGTAGGTCATTGTGCAGGGATTCCAGTGAAATACATTTGCTTCTTACACTGATGGGGGTCTTTAGATAAATTAAAACCACAGCCCATTATTGGAATTATGGGGTATGGCACTTTCTTTAGTGCCACTTCTGGTTTTTATGCAACGTCTGTCTAAGTTAAATTATATATATAAAAATAAGGGATTGAGTTCTGAGTCTTATACCTCCCATTAAAATTACCTCCCTATAGGCCAGAAAAAAAAAAAAAAGCATATTTTCTTATCTGTTTTAGTTCAAGGAACTTTCTTTCAGCAGAGCTGCATAGCTTTTAAAAAAGGATGCTTTTTAATTCCTTCCTGCTTTCCTCATCTCCATCCTTGTCTACAGCTTGCTCATTACAGCACACTTCTGGGAAGCAGCAGACGTGGGTTCAAATCCTGGCAGACTGAAGTGAGAATAAAATCAAGTCTTCCACCCCCTGGAAAAGTGCACCCTACCACTAAGCTATTATGAAAATAAGCTGGTGGTAGTAGCAACTTTTGAAAAGAAAGTACAGCTACTACAGTATTGTGTGAAGTGCTTGATCTTGTTACTATGTGTTAGGGTTTCTCTGAAAAATACTACGAGGTGAAGCCCCTGAGGGGATTTGCACACAAAAGTGTTAGTTTCTGAATTCCGGTCAGGCACAGATGTTTATATGACAACATATATTTCAGCGACCTCAAGTTTGAAGGACCTGCAGCTTATTTAGGACAAAAAGTTTCAGGTACTTAAGGAGTGCTTAAAATTAAGACAAAAAACCCCCACATTGTTATGAAAATTAGATGTCACTAACCTCAGGTGGATGTTTGAGTTTTCAAGATCACAGCTTTTAACAGAGAAGACTGTATTCTATCTAGCTAATTCAGGGTCTATATACATAGAAGGAAGGGAAAGCGGGCAGGTGGGTTTAAACCTGTAATATTGTTTTATTCTGGAAACAGATTAACAGATTCAAATTGCTTGCAAAAGGTTTTCCTGAAGTTAGCTAAACTCTCAGATTTCATGACCCAGCTTGCAACTTGCACCAATTTCTGTGTATTTTATTAATTTGATTGAAGTGGCTAATCAACCAAATATTCACCTAAACAAGCATATTAGTACAATTAATTAATCTAATTATAGATAGAACAATTTTAATCGAGGTCACAGTGAAGGCTGAGCCAATAAATGACTATTTTCAAACATCTGAATCTTCAGATAGAACAGGTAAACACTGAATTATGGGTTTGGTATGAGATGAGGTTATTTTATACTAAGCTTGCGTTAGGAAATAGAATTCAGAGTCTTTAAAACTGGGGAACAAGCAATTCCAGTCACTGCAGTTAAAATTTCCTACTACAGAAAAAGCAAAGAAATATGCAAGATGTATGTGTTCTTTGTTTAAGTGTCTGCTCTGAGCTAATCTACTTGACAAAGTTTTTAGATTCTTAATCAAAGGAATTGTCTATTCTTTCTAGCTGTGCTAGTTATTAAAAATATTATTTCCTTCTAAAAATATTTAAGTAATACCATTTATTAACACCTGTGTCTATTGATTTACTTATTGGCAGATGCATTTATTTTAGAAAACTACAAATTATGTTTTTCTCCTACATACCTACATGTGTGCATAGATACACAAAAAAGAAAAGCTGATTAATGTAAAGTTTAAGCTGCTTCTGCTTTGTTTCTGTAAAGAACTTGAACTCAGCTCATTGATGTTGAAAATTTGTGTATGGAAGTTCGATTGGAACTCCTAGAAAATGTTTTTGCTAACAGCCAGATTATTGGTACCAACGAGACAAGTCTTTTATCTGTTTCTCCTCTCAGTGTTATGCCAAAAGAGGGAAAAGGCACACAGATATTGTCATGGGAGCCAGGTGGGGTTGTTACCAGAAGAGAATCACACCATGCAGCAACGTGTCATCTCAAGTTTATTGACTTGGCAGGAGGGGCAATAGCAATAGCAGGGGAATAGTCATTCCTGTTCCCTAATGCACAAGCACACATGCAAATCAGAACTCCAGCTCCTCCAGGGCAGTTTAGCTTAGCACAACCCTATTCAGGGGAGCAGGACACTCTGCCCTTCTGAGGTGTCAGGTCTGTGGCTGACAGTCCACCCTTTGTACATAGCAGTTCTTCCTCAGGCACCAGCATCCACAGATATCCCCGAATTCTGCCTTGCTCTTTTGAACTATTTATTAACTCTTTTTAACTGTCTATTGATTTCTGTGGTAGTTTGTCAGCATAGGCTATCAATGGCTTTGTAGTTCTGTACCACCAGACCAATCTGCAGTTGCCATGGTGGTTTTTATCACCCTTTGGCTTCCACGAAAAATGTCACAAAAAAGAAAATTTTACCTTTGTTATTCAACTCCTTTGAGATTAATCTGGTTGGTTTGAGCTTGGCAGCTGCAGTCCTTAATCTAGGTAGCAGCCCCAGGTAGGTTACACCCAGGGGCGTTGCTGTCTAGAGAAATCCCTTCTGTTATTCCAGTGAGAAATCCAGGTTTATCCTTTCAAGGTTTAGGGACACCAGGCTGTAGCCTGTCTGTCTGTTGGGAGATAGTTTTATTTAAAAGAACGTACATATGATCTGGACAAACAGTATCATATATAGCAAAATGATGACTCTTTTTACCAGCAGTCCCTTAAGCCAGATGGCAGTCAGTTCCTGAATGAAGAGGGGTTGCATAATTCTTTTCATGCAGGCTTCTTCTTCTTATGTGTCAGGACAATGAAAAATCACAGCTTGTCCTCTCTACTTCACAGGAAAACTAATTATTCAACGCTTTATAGCACCCACTCTGACAGAAAAAAACAATACATATTCCATTTCTCCATTTTAAATATGTATAATTTTTTCTGCAATTATTTGCAAATTCAGATTTAGGGAAGGCAGAGGACATTTATGACAGTAAAGTAAAGGTTTGGACCTACGTTTTCTATGCTTGAACAGAGTTGGAAATATAATTCAAAGAAATTCAAGAAATCCTGTTAAAATGCTGAAATAAAATTATTCTGAAATATTTAAATTTGGACATCGCAAAAGGTGCTGTTTATATTTCTTACCATTGTATTAAAAATTCCCTTTAATGATCTTCTGTTTATTAAGGTACCAAGGGAACTGACCAGGAAAGGTGCCTTCCTTGACTTGCTCCTTATTAGCAGAGAGGGCCTCATGGGTGAAGTGGAGATCAGGGGCCACCTTGGCCACAGTGACCATGAAACAGACAAGTTTAAAATCTATAGTGACAGGAGGAAAGCTGCCAGAAAGACCTCAACTCAGGACATGAGGAGAGCAGACCTCTGGTTGCTCAGGGAGCTGCTTAGTAAGGTGCCCTGCGAAAAGGCTTCTGAAGGTGCCAGGGTCCATCAGTGCTGGTCAGTTTTTAAGTACCACCTCCTAAAAGCACACAAGCAGGCAATCCAAAAGTGTAGGAAGTCAAGCAGGAGAGGCAAAAGACTGGCTTGGCTGACCAGGGATATTTTTCTAGAAATAAGGAGAAAAAAGAAAGTATATGGCTAGTGGAAGAAAGGTCAGGTGGCATAGGAGCTCTATAAGGATGCTACTCACCACTGCAAGGAAGAAATACATGTGGCTGAAGCTCAAATAGAGTTGAAGTTGGCCAGTACTCTGAAGGTCAATATGAAGAGACTTTTAAAATACATTAATGGCAAAAGGCAGGCTAGAAATAACATTGGCCTGTTGCTTGATGAGAATGGTCACCTCACAAGCAGAGACATAGATACAGAGACATTTAATGCTTTCTTCACCTTGGTCTTCAACACTGATGGAGGGCACAGGGACTCCCAGAGCACTGGGCTAGTGAACCATGACTGTGGGAAAGATAAACTAATAAACCCTGAACTTGTGCAGGACATGCTGCTCCTGCTAGGTCCTGCTAGATCCCTGTAAGTTGATGGGGCCTGAGGAGATTCACCCAAAGGTACGTAAAGAGCTGGCTCATGTCACAGTGAGAACTCTCTCAATGATTTTTTTCAATGCTCTTGGGAATCTGGAGAGGTGCCAGTTGACTGGAAGCTGGCAAATGTTGTCTCAGTTGTCAAGAAGACCAACAAGGATTACCCCAGTAACTACAGTCCTGTCAGTCTCACTTCTGTGCCTGGTAAAATTATGGAGAAGATTATTCTGGGAGTTATTGAAAAACACCTGAAAGACAACACAGTCACTGGTCCCAGCCAGGACGGGTTCAGGAGTGGAAAGTCCTGCCTAACAGATTTGATTTCCTTCTATGACAAGGTTACCCACCTAGCTGACCAAGGGAAGCCAGTCGATGTGATCTTGGATTTCAGTAAAGCTTTCATTACTGTCTCTCACAGTATTCTCCTGGACAAAAAGTCCATCATACAGCTGGATAAACACGTAATGCATGGATGAGCAATTGGCTGATGGGTCAGGCTCAAAGGGTCACAGTAAAGGGGTTACCTCAGGCTGGCAGCCAGGCACTAGTGGGGTTCTGCAGGTTCTCTTTGTTAATGACTTGGATGCAGGACTGGAATGAATACTAATTATGTTTTCTTTGACACAAAACTGGGAGGAGCTGTTGACACTCCCGAGGGCAGAGAGGTACTGCCGAGGGATGTGGACAGACTGGAGAGCTGGGCAATCACCAACCATATGAGGTTTAACAAGGGCAAGTGTCAGATTTTACACCTGGGGCATGGCAGTCCTGGATGTACATACAGACTGGGAACGAGAGGCTGGAGAGCAGCTCTGCAGAGAGGGACCTGGGGCTTCTAGTTGACAGCAAGTTGAACATGAGCCATCAGTGTGCCATGGCAGCCAAGAGGGCCAACCATGTCCTGGGGTGTATCAACAACTGTGTTGGTGGCCAGTTGAGGGAGGTGATTGTCCCACTCTGCTCTGCGCTGGTGCAGCCTCACCTTGAGTACTGTGTGTAGTTTTGGGCACCATAGTACATTAAGGATATAAAGCTACCAGAGAGTGTCCAGAGGAGGGCCACAAAGTTGATGAAGGGTTTAGAGGAGAAATTGTATAAGGAGCAGCTAAAATCACTTGGTTTATTCAGCCTGGAGAAGAGGAGACTGAGGACAGACCTCATCGTGGTCTACAGCTTCCTCACAAGGGGAGGAGGAGGGGCAGGTGCTGATCTCTTCTCTCTGGTGATCAATGGTAGGGCACAAGGGAATGGCAGGGAGATGTGCCAGGGGAGGTTTAGGCTGGGTATTAGGAAAAGGTTCTTCAGCCAGAGGGTGTTGGAGCACAGGAACAGGCTCCCCAGGGAGGCAGTCATGGTGCCAAGCCTGATGCTAGTCAAGAAGCACTTGGACACCACTTTCAGAGATTTGGTGTGAATTAGGGGTTGTCCTGTGCAGGGACAGGAGTTGGACTTGTTGATCATTGTGAGTCTCTTCCATCTCAGGACATTCTATGATTTTAAGAAGTTATTAAATATTTGCTAAATCAATTAATTAAAATATTTCTATTAATTTACATTAATTACTGTTAATATTTTGATGGTTTCTTACCTTAGAACCGATTAAATCATCAAAGAACGTTATTATTTTGCTGTACTAAGCATTTTACTGGTCAAATAACAATTAAACGAAAGGCCTGCATTTAAATTTGTTACTCCTCAATGAAAGGATGGTTTAAAGAACCAAACTGTTTTTCTTAGGGAAGTAGAAGCATTATTTTAACATGACAGGCACCTCCTGGAAATTATTTTACAGAATAGATGCTTTTGATGTCAAGTAATGAAGAATTTGAAGTGTTTATAAAAGAAATAACTTCTACATGTTGTCTCTAAGTTTCATCGTAAAAAAATAAGGAAGGCTTTTTTGTCCCTACTTCTGTGAGTCCATTGTAGACAGAGGCATCTATCCTCATTCTGAGAAAACAATTTACAGATGCAACATCATCAGCCAATACCTACGCTTAGTGTATATTTATAGCTTACATCTAAAAACTCTAAGCAAATACCTAAGATGACATAAAAACATAAATAATGCAAACATATATATATTACAAACTGCATTACAGACATTCTCTGATATTTTGAGGAATCTGTATGGATAAAGTACATGAATACTCCTTGAATTTTGAGTCTCAATATGTCTCTCAGTCATACCCAAACTCTCCTTAGACGATAGAATTGATTTGGATTTTCTACTGAATTTCATTTTTTTCATCTCCACATTACAGTATGGAGGGGTAAAATGACAACTGTTGTAGCATTTAATGAGACAATCTGGAATTACAAGAAATTTTATCTTTTTATGCAAAACATCATTTGAATGCAGTTTATCTTCAGGAAGGTTGGTTAAAAGACAGTCGCCTAAAAGCTGCTCAGGCTTTGTAGTAATAGTAGTAGTGACAGTAGTTTGTATTAGTTCTCAACGTTCATTTGAATTTAACAATGGAGGTACAGCTCTTTAGAGGTCTTTGACAAGTGCAAAGAACAATTAAGAACACTAACAAACATGGTAATGAAATGAATATAGGTTTTTGTTTATAGAAATAAAAAGAAATATTTCATTTTAGGACTTTTGAAAAATATGTGTTTCCAACAACTTTAAAACATGGTATAGAGGTCTGGGAAGGGCATTAACTACCAGTAAGAAAATGATTCAGTGATTCTGGTCATCCACATCTCCTGTGATAAAATTTTTCTTTTTCATACAACAGGATCAGACAGAGCCTGAAGGTGCCCACGAGATATTTCTGATGTCAAGAAAAACATTGTTGTGACTTACTGGAGCCATTTAAAACTGTTGCAAGGAGCAAAATAGGGATAAAGGAAGAAGGGTGAATATGTCTACAGAAGGGAAAACCTCACAAGCACCAACGTACCTCATGCAATGTCCTTCTTTGTCTAACCTCCATCCATTTGCCATCCATTGCCATATACAATAAACACCAAAACCAGGCCCTGCATCTGCAGAACCTGAGATAAAATTCTAATCTCAGCCTAAAGTATAATGGCCTGCATATTTATTTTACTCTTATTTTCCCGTAAATATGCAATGATTTTTCTATTTTCACTTGCCTACACAAAAACTTTCTTGCTCCTTATACTCACAATTTAATATCAGAATAAGAAACACAAAATGTAAGCAATTTGTCCATTATGATCAACATGAAAAATGATTATTGAGCTTTAACTTGTTTGCTATCTTTTGTCCCTCCCCTGTAACAATCATAAAGTGCCATAAGCCTGATTCTTGCCCTGAAGTAAAGCTGACACTTCTAGCTCTTTGCCCAGTCAGAGGTCTTTTAAGTACAACTGTTTTGATGATTTAAGTAATGAGAAAACTGGGTTGCAAGTGTCAGTAACCAGAGGTGTGTGTTCAGATGCAGAGCACTGAATTCTTGGAGTGTGACTTAACCAACAAACCCCTGGTGAAGATGAGATGACATTTGTTTCCCTACGTCTAACTGGAAATGTGCCATTGTGAAAAGAATATCGGATCTAAAAGACCAGAAAGTGAATAAGTGATTTAGCAATCTAGGGATGCTGTTGAGGGCACTGCTCACTTCCTCACTTCTTTTTCAATCATCCTAATAAGCACTTAAATACTCCCCTTACTCTCCTCTACCTGTTCCCAATTAAAAGAAAATGATGACTCTGATACAATGATGTTGTGTCACAGTACTGTAGGATTTCAGCAGTTCTGAATTTTTTAGCAGCTTAGAAGCTCTCCAGAACAATTTCCAATTTGTATTTCATCACTACCTTAATGGAGGAACAGCAGTAAGCTTGTGAATTAAAGCTTGCTAGATTAGGGATTTTGTGCACAAAATTTCAAATCTCTGGTGAATGGCTTGCTGCAGCTCTACAAATCATTCTGTCAAAGCAAATTGTGCTGTTAAAACACACATTTAAAACAACGTTCCCCAAATACATAACATAGAGGTAACTGAAAAACCCAAAGTGCATACAAATAATTCGAAGGAGTGAGCAGTGAGGGAATAAGGAACTAAATTAAAAAAAAAAAAAAAAAAGAAAAGAAAAAAAAAGGGAAATGTAAATAAACATTACTGTAGAAAGAAAAATATATCATTTATCACCAACTGCAAATAAACCACATACTTTGGGGCTTAACTTCTCACCTATTCTGCACACAGTGCTATCTACTGAGGTGTGATGAGGAATCATGGGGAAAAAATGAAGAAAACTTTATGCCTCATAAGCCTCACACTGAAATGCAATGAGAAATGCGTAATCTGTACATGCCCAGAAAACATCCAGCTAGGAGATCTTCATTTAGTTAAATGGCATCATTGATTTCCATGGGAAGTTACAACTAAAAGAGAAAATAGAGGCCAAAGACAAATGTTAATCCTATAACAATTTTTTAAATCAAGGAATAAAATAATGAAAAAGGAACTTCAGCAGTGTAGAAACACCAAGTGAGTTTGTAACATTTATGAACCCTGCAATAGGCTATGCTGTATCAGTATAGTAAAAAGACTTATCTGTTCAAGTATTTATCAAAATGAGCTGCATAATCTAGTATGTGTGCATACATCTGGCACTCATCATAAATGCTAAGAAAGAATAAACTTGAATTATTTTTCTCTCCTCTGCACCCCTTCAGTATGAATCTATGTCTTAATAAGCAGGGGACATAATCACTAAAATCAGCTTAAGAGATTTATAGGTTCATATTTTTAAGATTATAAAATGTGTACTGAATATCCAGTTCAACTTTCTATATAATTAAAAGCACAAGTTTTTAGGTGAGATAAAGATGGTAATTAAGGGCTCTGTTGAGTAGATCTGTTTCCATTAAACACCTGGGCCAACATGGATCTCTTCTTCATATGCATGGGAAGGAAAAGAGAAAAGCTTAATAGAACAGCATGAGCAATGAGGTTTTATGGATTCAACTGAAATTTAAAAAACAGGCAAACAAACAAACAAAAATCCAAACCAAAACCAAAAAACAAAACCACCTTTCTTCTTCGAAAGGAAAATAACAGTTATCTATACAAACCAATGAATTTATACTGAAATTCCCTTCTCTCCCACATGTATGCTTGACACCTCATTTAAAATTAAATAAATACATTGAATTAATTTAATCATTTGTGACCTTTTATCCCCAGAGTTCTTAATCAAATGTCCCGTTTGATTAATAGGTCTTTATATGACCCTAAATTATATTGTTCAAATCTTGTCTTTTTCCTCACTGTCTTTAAATATAAATTAATTCTAAAGTAAAAAGGAGTATCACCAAATGTTTTGCCATCCTCTAAGACAAACTTCATCCCTTAAATAAGTTTAGTGGAATACAGACAACATAATTTCTGAAATTTCTATTACAGTAACTTCAGCAGAATTGTAGGATGACTTTGTTAAAAGTAAAGCATCTGCATTGTTCTCCCTACCCTCAGGGCCATATCTCATATATCGCATAGTTTGGTCCTCAAGATTTAAAACCAAAGATGAGCTCTTTTTGTTGGATTGGCTTTGCTGGTTTCATGCATTTTGAAAGCCTTGGCATACCACCATTTCCTTTTGAAAAAAATGATATGATTAGAAGATATAACAAGAGTTCTATCTTCTCCATCTGGAAATACTTCCACTTCAATCACTCTGTGGAAGTCCCAGTCCCTCACTGTAATTTAGCATTGATTCTCTTTTATGTATGTAGAAAGTAATGCCCTAAAATGTTTAAAACTTCTTCCACCTGTTTCCTTCACTCTGACAAACATGGTGTAACACGTCAAAGAAACATGTCCTGTTTGCTTTTTCATATCAACCAAAGCTGCATTTTTGTTAAAATCACAGAAAAATAAAAAAAGTACGATATTATTTTTACAGAACCTATATGCAAACCTGTGGGTCTTGTAATGACCCCAAATTTTAACACATTTAATTGATCTCTTCCAGATGAAGCTGTACACAGGAATGTATTACTGACAACTGACAACTACGCTATTGCTTTTTTTTCTTCAGTGTCGTAACTCCACCTGTTTAACCATCTATTGAATACTGCACAAGAAGGTAGAGTATTTGCATAATTCTTGCAGGTCCTCATACCATTCAGATATGACAGTTAAGCATATTTTAGTCATGGCAATAAAATTTTAGCTCACAGTTCTCTCTTTCTCCTCTCTTCCTTTTTCCTTTTTACACAGACCGTAACCATGATCATATTTCTTTATTTATTTGTTTGTTTATTCATGTAAATTCATATGCCTATTTAATGTAGAGGTAAAAAGTATTTTAAAAGTAGCATGAGGAAGAATTCAAATATGGAAAGAATTAGAAGGGAAAGAGAGGGGGGAAAGAAGTACTTCTATGAATAGTTAATTAATTAACTGATGCATTTCCAGATAGGAAAGGAAGCATAATAAATATTAATGTCTGTGGGATATGAATTGAATCCATTTTTCTCTTTCCCTAAGGAGCAAAAGTATTTGAACCAATCTTGGCAATGTTTGCCAAGGGTTTTGGTTTTGTGTTCTGGAGGGGTTTTTTTACCTGCCTTTCTGTGCAATGTACATTTGTTTATCTCTTCAGATCATTCATTCTTGAAATTTTGCTGTAAATGAAGGAGAAAACAACCCTAACCATTATGAACTGACAAATAGAAAGACACAGTCATAAAGACATGAAGGAAAGTAAATCTTTTCTTTGAGTACTATAAATTGTGTCTCTTGATCATTATACAGAGTCTTAGATCTCAAGATAGCAATGATAGAAATGATGTATGGGTTTAGATAATGATTTGGGGTATTGGGACACACTAGGAAGCTCAATGTAGTCCCTGCTGTAGCAGGTAAGTGAGGGATTTAGATCATTAATGATATTTTGTTTCATATAATAGTGATTGGAGTTAGGTAGACTATGACATATTAGCAGTACCAGGGAAAACTGTCCCCATTCACAGTGAAATAATGTTTTAAAGTTTGTTTACATATTTCTGCCTTTTCTTTTTTTTTTTTGTAATTATCAAATTAATTGTTAATAAAATTAAATATAAAAAGAACATTTGTCAAAATTACAAAAATTTTAATGATTTCAAATAAAATTTATGAACATTTTTTAATGTAAAAACATCTTTTTTAAGATTGCTGTACTTTTAAAATGTCCACGTTGTTGATTTTAAATGTTTTAAGTCTGTATACCTTCTGGAGGCAAAAAAGTTAAAGTATTTCACACTCTTTCCATTGTGATTCTCACACAGTAGAGCAAATTCCTTCAAAAATGACTAGAAGGGGAAAACCTTTCTTAATTTAAGTCTAAGAAGTATTTCCTTAATCAGAATCAGTAGTTCTTAGTCTTAAAATAAGAAATTCCTCCATCGGTTTGTGGGTATTTCTAACTGATATCTGGGCTATCTCACAGTAAGCAGTTTTGCTGTCAGCTTTAACATGTTTTGAGGGAAAAATATCACCTAATTCTAGTGAAAGACAATAAAATACAGGTAGTCTTGTATTTCAGTTTAGCCCTCAACATAAAAGCTTTCTGAACTTTTGTTTAATTCATTGCTTTCTTTGCTTTCTCCAACTGCAAAATTGAAGTCTTCCTAGATGATGGGTGAATTTGTCTTCTGGACTTGCTGACCTCTTCTTCAGTTGAAGAACAGTGTGCAGTCAGGACAGCTGGACAACCCTTGAAGTGAAGCTATTCCCTTCTTCCCTGTCAGAGAGTTTTTTTTGAGTGTAATATAGACATTTCTGTAGTTATTCTTCATTCTTCCCTCAAAATGTTAATTGAGACAGATAATAGTAATGATTTTCCATTGTATGGGTGCATCATCAAATATCAAAATCCTTAAAATAAAGACAACTATCATCAGACTCAAAATTTAAAAGGCACTTTGAAGATAAAAAGTCCTCCGGAAGTGTTTGGTGTTGAAAATGCTTTGTTGGATGTAGAGTGTATACAAATGATTGAATAAGCCATAGGACCAAGTTATAACCTAAGCATGTCATATAATTGTTATTTTATGTATATCTATTTCATCCATTATACACATATCCAAATTTAGAGCCATGTCTCTGAACATTCACTCACTTTTCAGTAGTTTCATAGGCACCAAAAACTGCATCACTATTCATAATCTGATCTATCTGACAGATGAAATGGCAGGTAGGTTAACTCGGATCTAAGCCCAAGTAGAACCTACAAATTGAACTTTCTTTTGACCTTAGCCCACTTACAGTGTGAGTGGGGACACGCTGACAGCAGTCAGGTTTTCCCCAATAAGCAGCTGCCTCCAAGGCTGACAGTAGGGCTCATGCTTTCCTCCTAATTAGCCAGTAACTCTGGGAAAAGTCACAGGGAAACAGAGGGAACTGGAGTGAATGTTCTCTCCTGACCACAATTTCTGCAATTTTTGGAATTGCTTGGTCTGAACACTTACATGTAGAACTGTCTGTATAAAATCCCTGAAGTCTTGAAAAAGAAAGAATTTTCTTCGCTTCTAAGGAGGTGCATTAACACTGGGATATTTCCTGTGGTGAATTTAACATTGCTTTGACAATGTCAGCACCAATAAAGCATCTAGTTTATTGTTTGGCTGCAACAAGTGCATGCTTAGTCATCTGGTTACAACAAAATCCCTTTCTCATTTTTCTGTCATGAAGAAGATGAGCCTGACCTAAGCATCTAAACTGAGGATAAATGTTCATCAAATGTTCACCAACATTTTTTAGAAAAAGTAGGTAACTGTCTGTGTGACAGAGCTAAAGACTTGGCCTTCCATATGGGCAACCTTGAACAAACTGTGCAGAATGCTGTTTGGTAAAGTTTTAAATTTTGTAGCACTTAATAATCAACAATTTCTTTACCGGGTGTCTTGTGTTCCCTAGGAGGGATCATGTTTTATAGTGGATTGTTCTATAGTGGATTTAGCAGAGACTGTTCTGAAGGTGGGACATCTGTTAATAATGATTTTCAGTGCACTTTGTGTTTTGAGAATATCCCCCTGTGAAATGATTACTGGGGGTGAAATTATTGAGTTATATCCACATTTCATAAAAGTTAACTTCTAGGGTGAAATACGGTTGGCACGCTGAAAATTGGTTCAGTGATCATTCCCTGAGCAACACCACCTGCAATCTTAGATGTCGGCAACACTGGGGGAGCTCAGTGTACGAGCTCTAAGAGAGATAATTGGAGGAGGGAGTGGAGCGAAAGCTCTACCGTAAAACTCATCCATAAATCACTTCAGGTCCAGGAACTAGATGGAACCACAGAACTGTGCCCTGGCCAGCACTGTACAATTGCAAAATCATGCCCTGTGGATGAACTATGCTCATTAGAACCTCATTATAATACCAAAACACACATCTCCATCCCAAAGATGCCTGCCTCCAAGGTACGACCACCCCTCACTGAGTGTGTGTTCTGAATTTCTCTTAGTCTATACCTTTAAAGCAAAGCAAGGAATTTTTACACCAGTCAGTATCAAAGGTATGTATGACTAGAGTCACTCGAGCTTCACCTAAATGTAAAGTAGTATAAAATGACCTCAAGAAAGAGAGATGTTAGGGAAGATACCATCATGACTATGAGCTGATCAGTCAACGGGCTGAACCTGTCTTTGTCCCCATAGGGGTGTCTATTGGGTAATACTCGAACACTTGGTTATTTGGTTACTTCCCTGGGAAATTTAGAGAACAAGCTTGTTATTTTGTATTTTGCATTTTAGCACATTATACTCGCATGTGCTTTGAAGACAGCGTATGTTTCACCAGCAATCCAATAAGAACCTGTATTTCTATTGCTTCAATAAACTGTACTATTAGTGGGTCTGGTTGTGAAAAGTTATTAGGCACAACTAGACTAATAATGATCATACTGTTAGAGCATCCCTTGACTGGACTGACAGTGCTGAATTTCCACCTACTAACACAACATACACAAATATGTTTCATTCAGTAACACTACCTTGCACCTAAAATGAAGTTGTGTTCATGATCTGTGATCAGAATTTGTTATTTTCCTATAACAGGAGAAAAACAGAAATTTGAACTTTATGCCTTAAGTTTCTCCTGCTAAGAAAAGTGACATATTGCATCCTTGGATAACAGTGTCAAAGGAAGTGATCCTTAGAAATACTTCAGTGACTGGCATTAGCAAGGCTTTGATACGTACTATTTATAAAAAAACTATTATGCTTCACTTAGTTCCTTTGATGTCCTTGAAAGAGATGGCACATAATTCCCCATGTAGAAAATGTGCACAGTGCCTTTTAATGAATAGGAACATTTTCCTTTACACACTGTGGAGTGTTTCATGTGCAGTGACTAAGATTAATGCGGAAGTTTGAGAGACTGAAACATGATGGTAACCTTGCAGTTAGGAATGAGAGTAAACTGCTGGTTAGGTTATGGGCTTGGGCTTCAGATCTCCTCGATTTGCATGCTCCTATCTATGGCAAGTATAGTAATATATAATTAAAGATTGGACAACTATGATGATGAAGTATGGTATATTAAGGATGCAAAGCTACTAAAAAGTGACGAGAGGAGGGCCACAAAGTTGATGAAGGGTTTAGAGGAGAAATTGTATAAGGAGCAGCTAAAATCACTTAGTTTATTCAGCCTGGAGAAGAGGAGACTGAGGACAGACCTCATCGTGGTCTACAGCTTCCTCACAGGGGGAGGAGGAGGGGCAGGCACTGATCTCTGCTCTCTGGTGATCAATGGTAGGACACAAGGGAATGGCAGGGAGATGTGCCAGGGGAGGTTTAGGTTGGGTATTAGGAAAAGGTTCTTCAGCCAGAGGGTGTTGGAGCACAGGAACAGGCTCCCCAGGGAGGCAGTCATGGTGCCAAGCCTGATGCTAGTCAAGAAGCACTTGGACACCACTTTCAGAGATTTGGTGTGAATTAGGGGATGTCCTGTGCAGGGACAGGAGTTGGACTTGTTGATCATTGTGAGTCTCTTCCATCTCAGGACATTCTATGATTTTAAGAAGTTATTAAATATTTGCTAAATCAATTAATTAAAATATTTCTATTAATTTACATTAATTACTATTATATGATTCTATGATTCTATCATTTAATTTGTGTTGATTAATGCACAATTGTTTGATTATCCATTATAAGATAGTTAACCATTTGTAATTTCAAAAGTGTCTCTCAGAATTCCCCTTCACTATTGATCACAAATAGGTTTTTACTTTACAGGCTGATAATTTTTTTTTTGCTTTTAATAGCTATCATCTGTGTATGTGTGATTAAAGAACAATTGGCACATAAATTTTTCTCTCTTGGCACGACAAAATGTCAGCAGTTACCCCAATATCCTTTTATTGTGTTGTCTGATTTATAAAAATTTGCTAATGATTCACTAAACTGTTTTCCATACAAAGTGGTAGAAGTGACATATTTGACTTCAAATATTATGTTGTCTCATTACTGTTTCAAGAGCTGGTGATCAGTTAGCTGTGCAGAAAACAGCTGTCTTAGAAAGAGTAAAATTAGTGTTTTGAATTCCAGCAAATTCCCAACTGCCTTTTCTTTCAAAGACTTTCAAGAACAGATGATATAAATAGTTAAACAGAGAAACAATAGATGAGAGACTGGGGATTACTTAGGAGGCTGGAAAAAAAATATCAAGCTACATGAATATATGATGGAAGTACAGAGGGATGATGAAAAGCTGCAAAATATATAAACTGAAAAACTTATCACAGTTTCTCAGTAAGTGCTAGAGAATTTCATCATAACTGGAAGTAAGATTTTTATCTTCCAGTGTATTTGGAAAGAGATATACAAAGCATTTTACTTAGGCTATATTTTGTTTTAACAACCAAAATGGTGCTGACTTCACATGATGTTTCCTCAGGATATTTCCCACTGTATATGCTTGAGATTATTATGATGGATTGCGACTTACTGTACACTAAGTGGAGCCTCCCAAGTTCTGCTGTATTCTCACAGAGGCAAAACGGAATTCAGTATGGAATACTGTCAAAATTCAGTATGGAATACTTGTCAAAAATAAAGGAGCATCCACCCACCCACCTACACTGACTGTGGCCAGTCTACTTTTTCCGTCAATTTGGAGCAAGCCTCAAAGGATGAAAACAGCAGTTTGGGAGTGAGTTCTCTGATGTTGGATAAAAATGTACTGGTGTGACTTCAAACTTTCAACACATTTCTTGATTCTGCTTCACAAAAATGGCTGTTGGAGTAAAAAGAAAAAAAAACTGTGAAGCTATTAATTTTATCATTCCTTAACTTTCTATATTTAGGCTGGTCCTAATTACCAGTGGAGTGCTTGTTATTTGGTTTTTAACTTAATTTCAGAAGAGTCTTACAGTGTGAAAAGAGAAACTTTAATTCTCCTATATCTATTTCATGCTTCAAGAGAGTGCTTTAGAAGTCTGTTTTAACTTATTTAATTTATAAATATTTTTATATATTTGTGTTAATTATTTATATAATATATTTATTTTCTTAAAATAAACATTCATCTTATTGTTGCAGGATTCAGTGGATCAATTGCAGTACAAAACAAAGATGGACTGAAAAATAAATGTGTAATTCAAATTATTTTTTAAATAAAACATTAACAGTATCTAGACAAAAATATTGCTACCACAATTGTCACAACAGCTTCAACCTGAATGGCTTTTGTTTGACTCATGTCATCAAGTGATTCACTTGTGTATCATTTCTAAAAGTTCTGTCTGACGCTGTTGACATATGTTCTTTGAGTTTCCCTGTCTTATTCAGAAATCAAGGCAAAAAGTTCAATTCATAAATTATTAATAGATGCAAGTATTGTCTCTGACCTTACTTGATCAAAGTGGTTAGTGTCAAAGATTAATTGCATTTCATGTGTTTTGGTGACATCTCTAAATCTTTCATGTATTCAATAAATTATTAGCATCACAGGAAGATCTCAGAGAGACATAATATAAAGGAGAAAATTCTGTAAATGAATACTTGAGACTTAAACGAAAATTTCATTTATTTAACCTTAGCTTTTTCCTCCAGTTCCTCATAAAGATCAAAACCTGAAAAGGACTGTTAGGCATGGAATATTTGGGACATTTTATAGCTGGACTTAGAAGAAGAGTCCACCTTAATTTGAATAGATACTGTGATAATCTTGAGATCCCAAAGGTTGTTTGCTCCTTTGGATTTTTCTGCTAGACTGTTGTCATTTACAGTAAGCAGTCGATTACTGGTCTTTCTACTGAGCAGACATGCTGACATTCATCACAGTCCTTTCTCTTCATTGAAAAGGATTCAGTTATTTTGTTTCCATCCTTATGTAGTTGGTTTCCTTCTCTAATAATTTTATTAACAGTTTTACTAGTATTGTACTTTGCCTTCTAATGCCCTTCTGGACCTATGTTCAACAATCTTCCTGTTGTGGTTTAGCCAGCAACTCAGCCCCACGCAGCTACTCGCTCACCCCCTCACTGGCAGGATGGGGGAGAGAATCAGAAGGGTAAAAGTGAGAAAGCTCATAGGTTGAGATGAGAACAGTTTAACAATTAAAATAAAAAAAATAATAACAACAAAATAGTAATGCAATGAAAAGGAAAATAACAAGAGAGACAAAACCTGGGGCAGTGGGGGGAATGAACCATCAAAACAAACTGCACATGACACAGCTGCTCACCACCCGCTGACTTAACACTACCAGTCCCTGGACCTGGACAGGGACAGTGACAGCCACACCCACCCCCATGGACCAATTGCCCCCGTTAATGTGCTGGTCACGGCGTCACATGGTATGGAATGAACATCCCATTGGCCAGTCGGGGTCAGCTGCCTGGGCTGTGGCCCCGCCCCTCCCAGCCTCTTGCCCACACGGCAGAGCAGGGGAAGCTGGGATGGTCCCCAACTACTACAGATGCTTCTTAGCGACACTGAGCTGCTACTTAACAACAACCAAAGCATCAATGTACCATCAGCACTTTACCAGCTGCAGTGAAGGTTATTAACTGTATCCCAGCCAAAACCAGCACACTTCCTCAGGCAGTGGTGGTAAGTTGTTAAAATTAGTCATCAGTGTCCTGTGGTCTTTGCTGGGAAGAGTATAACACAGGTGATAGAGTCACTTTCTCATCAGTCTTGGATATGTTTGAGTTTATTTTCTTATGTTTCCTTCCCTGGGGCTGCTGCCTTCTGGCTGCTCCCAGCTGAGTGAGACCATGGCCCCACAGCCTCTCCAGGCTCAGCCCCACCAGGGCTTTTGTTTGTTGGGCAGTGACCAGCTGGGTTTGCCAGATGCTTCCCACAGAGGCTCTGGCAAAGCTCAAGCTCAGGCAGGGGAGGCAACTTGCCTCCAAGACAGGAGCTGTAACCAGTTCAGCCCAGCTCTGTCCAAGGTGAGCCCAGGCCAGCCCTAGACCTGCGCTCGCAGCACAAAAAGTCATATTCACTGCATTACAGCACCACATATGGAATTCATTAAATGCTTACCTGTTTATATTTCTAAGAAAACTTTTCACTGGAGCTTTTCAAGGATCACCTTTATGCTGTGACTGCAGAAATGACCATGTCAGTGTAACTGAGGGAGCTGCGAACCATGGTAGATGGGCAGGGATGACAAGCCACAGGCAAGAACATCACTGTAGTAGGAAGCTTTGAATTTAGACTGCCCTTTTTTGTGGACAGGCTTTTTATACTATTGTATACTGTTGGGTTTTTGGAGCAGGCTTCATGGAGCTGAAGCAGCCACCAGCAATAAATTTATCTCTTTTCCTGCCAGTTACATGAAAACCATGTAATTCATGAAAGGGGTTGACTTCTCTATGCCACATGAATTGTGAGATCTAGAGTCTTTCCAGTCTAACAGAAAACAATGTCTAAGGTATTCAGCAAGACATCTTAGATGGTCATTTGTACCACACAAAAATAATATCTCCCTTGTACATGCAAAGTGCTCCTCTCCCCTTTTGATGACTTAATCATTCATGCATTATGGGCAACCTTAGCCATACAAAAGGCTTAAATGGTTCTAAGATGCACGTCTTTGGAAACTGCATCAAAGAGGGCACTCCTGCAAGGATAGAAGCATCAGTTACCCAGGGAAGTAAGTAGAGCAAGAAGTTACCTTCAGTTTATTTTTGTTGAGAGCAGCTGATCAAAGCAGAATGAAGAAAGGTGCAGAATTCTGGTGGAAACTTATTCAGAGACACACACATAGCCACCCACCCAAACTTATATGGGTCTTGGCTACTCTGCAGACTGAGCCAAAGGTCCATGAAAAATTGAGATTGCTGCAGCAGGTGCATCCCACAGCTCCAATTCAGTGTGTGCAATAGGGCAAATGTCCCAGCAGCTCCTGGATTCTGCCCTTTTTTTAGCTCTAGGCTACCAGGTCATGCCCCTACTAACATTCTGGGCCATCAGGAAAATTTCTTCTTGGGGCTGGCTGCACTTGCATACCCAATCCAGGCTCAGCCAATACATTTCAGGATGGGGTCTTTATTGGGCAAAAGCTTGATCTCACCAATTCTTCCTCATTACTCTGCAGAGAGGGACCTGGGGCTTCTGGTTGATAGCAAGTTGAACGTGAACCAACAGTGTGCCCTGGCAGCCAAGAGGGCCAACCATGTCCTGGGGTGCATCAAGCACTCTATTGCAGCCAGTCGAGGGAGGTGATTGTCCCACTCTGCTCTGCGCTGGTGCGGCCTCACCTTGAGTTCTGTGTGCAGTTTTGGGTGCCAGAGTACTTTAAGGATATAAAGCTACCAGAGAGTGTCCAGAGGAGGGCCACAAAGTTGATGAAGGGTTTAGAGGAGAAATTGTATAAGGAGCAGCTAAAATCACTTGGTTTATTCAGCCTGGAGAAGAGGAGACTGAGGACAGACCTCATCGTGGTCTACAGCTTCCTCACAGGGGGAAGAGGAGGGGCTGGTGCTGATCTCTTCTCTCTGGTGATCAATGATAGGACCCAAAGGAATGGCAGGAGGATGTGCCAGGGGAGGTTTAGGCTGGGTATTAGGAAAAGGTTCTTCAGCCAGAGGGTGTTGGAGCACAGGAACAGGCTCCCCAGGGAGGCAGTCATGGTGCCAAGCCTGACTCTGTTCAAGAAGCACCTGGACAATGTCCTCAGAGATATGTGTGAATTAGGGGTTGTCATGTGCAGGGACAGGAGTTGGACTTGTTGATCATTGTGAGTCCCTTCCAACTCAGGACAAACTATGATTCTATGTTTCATTCATACTGGGCAGCTAGAAATTTTCTTTAAGATACATTGGAAGATGTGGACATCTTTGAATGAATTCTCAGCATAGAAGTAATCGATCAATAATAACAAGTGCCAGACACACCATATCTGCAGTCTTCCTCAGAGCAACACTTCTTTAAGAGGAGTGACTCTCACTTCATTGATATGATAGGATACAAGTTACTCTGTAGCAGTCTGCACCTTCTTGAGACAGGACAAGTGACCCTGATAATTTTTAAAGGACACCATTTAGGTCCAGCTTCAAGACTTCTGGAAAATACAATACTTCCTGATTAAAAAAAAAATAGTAATGTCTTAGACACATAAGTATAGATTTATGTATATGTGTATATTTAAATGTATATAGAAAACACCAAACACACACTCATAGACACAGCAAAATTGCAACAACTTAATTTTGTCTTGAGATATCATCATATGAGAATTTCAGCAGGACTGAGACTAGTGATGGACAAGGAGGGACAGCTTTGTCTTTCATCACCATCCATACTGTTGATTATTTGTCTAGAGATTTTATGGCAGAAACTTGAATTAAGTTACTTCTTTCGAGGTCCTTCAACTAATCAGATGTGAATGCTGTTCTGTTACTGAGTATGCCAGTATCAGCTCACATATGAGTTGTGAATGGATAGCAAAATGCATAAAGTGTCATGTTAGGTATTTGTGATGAGGATGAATCATCCTGGGCCATTGTAAACAAAAATCTAGTGCAATCATAAGTTCTTGGAAAAGCCTCGAGAACAAGAGACTTGGAAAACAATACATTAATTTACCACTGTCTTCAAAAAGGTGTTGATTCATTAGCAATGCTTTCATGGGAACAAAGCTCTGATATGCTTCAGAAAGATTGCTAGTGGGCCTAGGCTGCTTAGTCAGGAAGAATAATATTATTTCCCCACAAGAAGAATCTTTTGTCACAGTCTGCTCATGCTGAAGAATGAAAAGAAATCACTCCGGCAACCAGTTTCTATTCTGGCTGTGTTTTCAGACTGAATTGTGCCTTTATTGGATCACTGACAATCATTTCTGACCTGAGGAGACCAATCAGGGAATGATTCCAGTATCAGCTTTTCAGAAGAAGGTGAAAGTACTTTGACATTTACATCAGCAGCCAGCTCATCATGTCAATTTTTCTGGCTTGCAAACAGCTATGCAATCAAAGGGACCATCTCTGCAGTCATCAGGATATGACTGGCAATGTCAGCTTGTCTTTCTCTAGAACATACTCATGATCTGTGTGAATCTCCACCTTACAACTATAGACATAATTTAGAATTTCAATAGCAAGCACTGGTCTCGTGCATAGCTTCATTCAGTTGGTGTCAAAGTTCTTGAATAGTAAATGATAAGCGCTTCATTCCCGTCTGGTTATGTGTAGCAGAGATTGACTCCAATGGCATAAACTGGAACATCACAAATGATAATCAACAGTGTCTTTTTACCATAGCAGATGAGTGGAATTGGATGTCAGTCACTTGCTCACATTTTTGAAATGCACTTTGTGCCAGAAAGTCCATTTCCATCGAACTGTCTTGTCAAAGAAGCAAAGAGGTTTGGTGATCATTGCTTTTTGTGGCAGGGAGATATAGCAGAAGTTCCAAGGAATATCCAGAGACCTTGTTTGTATTTTGACTGAGATAAACCTAAATTTGTCTTCACTTGCTGCTGTGAAATATATATGTATCTATTTATCCTCTTTCTATAACTGCAGTACCTAGGAAGGTAATAATCCCTTAGACCCTCCTGTACTTTCACTGTTGGTGGAGCCCTCTGTGGGCGGAAGAAGGACAAGCTGCATCACCGTGGTCTTCTCCATGGGCTGCATGGAAATCTCTGATCTGGCACCCAGAGCATCTCCCACTTTTTCTCCACTGATTTGGACTGTTTCAGGTTTTCCTCATTCGTCTCCCTCGCAGTTCCAGTGCAGTGTTTTTTACACTTTCTTAAGTATGTTATCACAGAGGTGCCACCAGCATCACTGATGTGCTCAGCTTTGGCTAGTAGTGGGTCCATTTTGGAGCTGGGTGGAACTGACTCTGTCTGACATGGGGGCAACCCCTAGTGTCTTCTCACAGAAGCCACCTCTGCCTACCCTCCACTACCAAAACCTCTCCAGGTAAACCCAACACACATAGCTAGCTGTGCTTTTGGGAAACTTTCGTTCTTGTTCAGCAGTTGTGACAAGTTTTCAGATATGATCTTCTGCTCTTGGATGCAGCTCAATGATTGCCACTGTTTATCCTGAAACTTCAGCAGGTAACTGCCATCCTTGTGACCAGAAATTTCAGTTGTGGTTGTGTAACAGAACACTTAGTGCTGAAGTTCATCAGGTGAACATAATCCTATGTGCTAACTGACCACATGAACAAGCACATAGGTAGGACCACCTGCTTTTCTTTGGCTGCTACTAATTAAATAAAGTGAGAAAGGGGGAAGATGTGATGTCAATTCTTTCTGCGTCAATAACAAACCACCTCCTATGTGCAATTCATACTGTGCAAAATGAGTGCAGTAATGGAGTGTCCTTGAGCAAATACAGCATGCACACTCACAGGACATAAAGCGGAGACTGATGTTCTACCATTAGAGAAGTACAAAAAGATAGTTAAAGACATGCAATGCAAAAAGATGGCTTTCCTTCTCTCCTTGTTTCCTACATATCTTCTCAATATACTGCTTTCTTACATGTAGTTACTGTAACCTCTACAAAATACTGTTTTCCAGCACCATGTTTACCCAGTGAAAGAAAATTCAATTACTAAAACAACACCCCCTCTATATCACTAAAAGTTTTTAAACTTTGCAGCTGTTAGTTGGTTTGTGGTTTTTATCCTGCAGTCATATGAGAACTGTTTTCTTTACCGAACAACTGGGGTTTTTTTCCAACTAGCTTATTCAAAAAGTAGAAGGAATTGGTGAAAAGCCTTCAGAAATTCTTTACATCCAGTTACCTCTTAACTGAAAGATTATCACTGATTGTCCTAGAATTATGCCTGATGGATTGCACAAACTTTAGAACTGGGGAACCGAGCAGGCATTTTTGTACTCACAGAGCCACAAATACTGGCTCCATGTGTTAGAAATACTTACCATGTAGTATATTTAAAACACATTTCAGTATTTCATGTGCCTTTTCATCATGAATATTGTTTTTTCAAGCAACAGAACTGTGCATTTTTAACTCTGAAATTTGATATTTCAGCACGTTTTAACTCTTTTGAAGAAACAGTTTGAGAAAGTAGATATACAGAGACATATAAGACTAAAACTTAATGAAACCAAAATAAAGTTTGAACTATGAAATTTAAATTAATGTCACGGGTGTCTAGACTATTCACAGAATCACTCTAAGTGACTATCTATTTGTTCCATGGTTCATGTCATATATAGTTCAGCAATGCTAAAAGCATTTTTGTATATTCTGTGAGCAGTTGAAAACAGAAGTTAGTGCACCCATAATTGCTAAAGTGAATTACCTACAGATGCTTCTCTATGGGCTAGAGCAAAAGCAAGTGCCTGCAAAACTTGATGTGGCCTCAAAATCTCAAAAGTGTTATACAGCCACATTTTAAAATGAATAGTTTTTCTTGAACATGGGTTCGATGTTTGATCTCCGTTTCTCCAATAATACTGGATGAGCAGTGCAGATCAGAATGCTAATAATTCATCTAGCACCACACAGGTACAATATAGCTAGTCTTGAGGATCATTTTTTCCCATTATGTTTTATTTGCATAAGTCATTCCAACAGATAGACACAGATTGCCAGTTTCACAGTCAAACACCCTAAAGGCTGCCCTCCCTAGTCTTCCCTGATACCAAGGCCCATACCTGCAATGAGTAAAAGTACTTGCAGCTATAATATTTTTATATAAATTGAATATATAATCTTCAAAAGTAACCCAGATTCTACTTTTTCATAAGTATTTGTTAGTTTTAAGTTCACTTTAGATATATTTGTGTAAGTTTGCGCTCATGCAGCTTAAAGACAATTAGATAGATATAGGAAAGGGAAGTTAACACTAGAATGGTACTTGTCAACTGGCTTAAAGTACAATGAGATGTAAGTTTTGATAAAAATACACAGTGCTTGATCTTAGATATCATTGTTTGAAGACAAACTTGAGTAGATTTCAGTGTTCATCCTGAATCTAGATATATACAGTTTTAAGACTATATTATGCTGCATATTAATGGAGCAACGTCTGATTCCAGTTTTATCTCCGACTGCATACAGTATTTCATGTTGTGAATGTAAAGATTGAACTTCTACTCTCACTTCCAGTAGAGGGAGGGTATGCCACCTACAGAAAGAACCATTTTTCCTGAGTGTACAGAAAAACCATAAGAACAGTGAAAGAAGTCAGAACAAGTACCAAAAAGATACATTAAATGAAAACAGGAGAAATTAGAAATAGAGAAAGAGAGAAAGAGAGAATGAAAGAATGAATGAAAGAAGGAAAAAGAAATAGTGAAAGAAAGAACAAAAAAGAAGGAAGGAAGGGTGGAAGGAAGGAAGGGTAGAAGGGAGGAAGGGTTGAAGGGAGGAAGGGTGGGAGGAAGGGTGGGAGGGAGGGAGGGAGGGAGGGAGGAAGGAAGGAAGGAAGGAAGGAAGGAAGGAAGGAAGGAAGGAAGGAAGGAAGGAAGGAAGGAAGGAAGGAAGGAAAAACAAACAGTGTGTTCCCATACCCACTGCTAGTAAGAAAAACATCCAATAAAGACTTCATGAAAAGGTTATTAGAAAAAACTGTCCAAGCATACACTCTTTTAAAAATTGAATCTGTAATCAAAATAAGTGAGTTTGGGCATACCTATGTTCTAAGGTATGTGTTTTGTAAGTTTGGTACGTAAGAAAGAAGAAAGCACAGCAATTAAAGGAAAGTAGAACTGACTGAAATGGCATGTTAATTCTGTTGGTTGACAACTGGCAATTTGGAGAAAAAAAAAATTGTTCCCATTTGAATAACAGACTAATGAATTCAAGAATATTTTAAGCTCTGCAAAATATTTTCTTTGCTATAACTATGTCAAAATGAGATAGAACTCTTAATTTAAAGCAATTTTTTTTCTTTTGAAAATGTAAAAAATTTATATATGCTTTTCTATTTCATAATTTAAAAATACACAATCATTATTTAAGAAGTTTCAATATGGCTGAGTCTATATGATTTGTAACAATAACACAGAAACATCCACCTATTATGTCCAGTACATTTGCACACACACACACCCTCAACTAATAAGTGTGTATGAAATAGGGAAGGGAAGAGAATTGCAGAGAAACTACTGGTGACTGGAACACAATGGTGTTTAATCAGTCAAAAATTAGCAAAGTGTTCAGTGAAGGCACCTACGTCAAAACAGGCTCAATGGAAAGAGCCATGGTCTGGCTGAAGGAAACAGCACATTTCACATTTTGGATTTTGGTGGGGCCAGAAGTTTTCTGTTTGCAAGGACTCTAACAGAGTCCCTTTGGGAGGCAGTCCTGAAGGGCAAAGGGGTCCACTGCACCCTCAGTAAGTTTGCAGATGACACCAAGCTGCGTGGAAGTGTCAATCTGCTGGGGGGCAGGAAGGCCCTACAGAGGGATCTGGCCAGGCTGGATCGATGGGCCAGAAGCCAACGGTATGAGATTCAACAAGGCCAAGTGCCGGGTCCTGCAGTTTGGTCACAACAACCCCATGCAACACTACGGGCTTGGGGAGGAGTGGCTGGAGAGCTGCCTGGAGGAAAAGGACCCAGGGGTGTTGGTTGACAGCCAGCTGAACATGAGACGGCAGTGTGCCCAGGTGGCCAAGAAGGCCAACAGCATCGTGGCTTGTGTCAGGAATAGTGTGGCCAGCAGGACCAGGGAGGTGATCGTGCCCCTGTACTCGGCACTGGTGAGGCCACACCTCAAGTTCTGTGTTCAGTTTTGGCCCCTCACTACAAGAAGGACATCGAGGTGCTGGACTGTGTCCAGAGAAGGGCAACAAAGCTGGTGAAGGGTCTAGAGAACAAGTCTTATGAGGAGCAGCTGAGGGAGCTGGGATTGTTTAACCTGTAGAAGAGGAGGCTGAGGGGAGACCTTATCACTCTCTACAACTACCTGAAAGGAGGTTGTAGCGAGGCAGGGGTCAGTCTCTTCTCCCTAGTAACAAGTGATAGGACGAGAGGAAATGGCCTCAAGCTGCACTAGGGGAAGTTTAGGTTGGATATTAGGAAAAACGTCTTCACCGAAAGGGTTGTCAGGCATTGGAACGGGCTGCCCAGGGAAGTGGTTGAGTCACCATCCCTGGAGGTATTTAAAAGAAGGGTAGATGTGGGGCTTGAGGGTATGGTTTTGTGGTGGACTTGGCAGTGATAGGTTACTGGTTGGACTCGATGATCTTAAGGGTCTTTTCCAACCTTAACAATTCTATGATTCCATGACACATATTCCTGAGCTTAAACACATATCTCCAACTATCTTCATTTCTGTATAATGCAATGTTGTGAGGTCTTTGTATTCCAGACAAGTGTCATTTAGCTGCACCCACTTAGAAGCTGGCAGAAATGGAAGTCTGTTTAGCAACATTAGTTAGCTGAGCTGTTCTGCTCCCTAAACTCCTGCTGATGTCTCTTGACACTCTGGAAGATGCATTTTTTAGTTGGTATTTAGTAACAACAGACATTAAGTCACAGTTTTATATTTGTCAAAGGCTTTTTTAAATTTTACAATACCTTGTCTCCCCAACTAGTTATAGCTTTGTCAATCAGTGAAATTAGATAACAAGTTAATTCACATTTCAGCAAATGTGTTAAGTCTTTTGCAAAAATATCTTTGTAACTCAACCTTAATTTTGTCCAAACTGTTCCACAGTGGAATATCATCAGTCAGCAGATGATGTAAAACTAGTTGATGCATTGTTGAAATGCAAAAAAAGGAAACACACTCTCTGTGCTGTATGGGAGATGAAGTATGCATTTGTACAAACTGAGACTGCAGAAATTATATCAGGATTAAAGTCAGTACTAGACAAAAGCAGGTGATGTGAATGGGAGAGAGAACAGAACTTAAAATAAATAGGTGTCCGGAGAGGATATACATGCTATAAATTATTTCTGTCACTGAATCCTAAACCACTTATAGCTGGACTGGGTGTCTGTGTTCCTCTCTATATATATATATCCAGCAGCTGCCTAGATGGTTAAGAAATTGTAAAATAAATTGGAGGAAAAGGCACGTACCCATACTTAGGCCAACAGGATAAAAAGAGGCATGCAAATAAAAAACTCGATATGAGAAAAAGTGAGTTATTAAAAATTAATGAACAGAATTATAAAAGGACAGTTACTTACATGGTTAACATGTCAAATATAAATTTTAAATTAGTGTTTAACAAGAAAAAATTAGGGAAAGCATTTTGCAAGTCAAGAAAAGCTCAGCAACAAAATAAAGGCTCTTCAAGGAAGAGTCATGGAAATGATTAAAGGGATGAATGGACTTACTTATTAGAAAAGATTAAAAGGATAAATACAAAAAGTTTAGTGGAGTAATTAGGTTAAGAAAGATAGGAGTACATAATAAACAACTACAAACATCTGAAAGCAGTAAACACCAAGGAAGGAGAGGAATAATTTAGCCTGACAAAAGAGAGTATAATTAGAAGTAAAGGAATTAAACTTTAAAAGGAAAAAAAATTACACTGAGCAGCAGAAAAAAATGTCTCACCTATGGGATGAAAAAAAGGTGGAATTGGTGAGAGTCCATACCTAAGGGTAAGTAGATAAAAATACTGGAAAATATAACAAAACAACAACAAAAGCATAAAAAACTAGTTCTGAAGGACTGCATACGACTGCATGGCTACAAAATTTGCATTTCATGGACATTGTTTACCTTCTAAAAACAATATATTATTAAAAATAACTACAAAGATTCTTTCAAAGATCATTTTCTCTACTTCTGTGTAAGTTTTTACCAGTCCAGTAATAAAAGTTAGGGCTTTATGGAAAGGCAGTGTCAGCCTCTCAGATTTGTATTCTGCTGTTCCTTGACCAGATGTACTCCACAGTTCTTTCTGTGACTCTTTCCTTCACTCCTTATCCTCATTCTGTCCATTTCTGATGAATTTCAGACTCTATCAAAATCCATGTTGTTTTCTTTCCCAGCTCTCCTCCTTTTCCTGTCTTCTGGACTCTCCTCACACATAATTTCATGCGTTTCCCTTTTCTTTCCTTGCAAAGCACACTAACCTCTCTCTGTCTCCTTTCCACCAATACTTCCCACTATAGTACTTGCTCCTGCATCTGTTCTCTGCTCCATTTCTTTTAACATCCCTACTGCTGTTCCAGCAGTGACGTGGAATAAATATCTCAGTCCTGCACTCCTTCCCCTCTCCTTCTTCATCTTCCAAATTCCTCATTCAAAGTCAAGCTCTTGTGGTAGGAGGAAAAGGGAGGCCAGTGCATATTTTTTCTATGTTATATGAAGGAATACTGTACCAACCTATATAATTTCTGGAACAATATATAAAGTAAATAAAAGATTCAAAAGACAAGCCACAGGACTAATTTTAAACAGAAATTTTCAAGCTCTGAAAAGGCTTTTCACAAGAATAAGGTATGTCCCGAGACACTTTTTAGGACCTTTTTTTCTCTTTTGGGCAAAGAGAAAAGCAGGATTATAAAGTAAATAACCTCATATTACCATGAGTTTTAACTGAAGAACAAATAGAGTAGCTCAGTTATTAGAGGACAGTCATGCACTGGCATGGGACTGAGCTCTAATCTTCCTGTCTTTAGCTTCTGTTCCCAGGAGGTTTCATCCAGTGATAAAGGCAGCCAAACACATTGCTACTGTGTGTTATGGTTCTCCAATGCCTTCCATCAATCCTTTCTTAACTTCTCTTAAAGTTCTCCTTTGCTTAACTAATGGAGGTTTTTATACTGTCTATCACTATTCAGAGTTGCATGTATATTTTAAAAGCATCCTAGGTTGTAGTGCTTTTAAAAATTTAGTGCACCCATTTAATGCTTATCTTCTTAGTGAGAGATTTAAGGTATAAAATAAAAACAGATATATAAAAAGAAAATTAATCTTCAGTGTAAAGGTACCTTTCCACTTCTCTAGGTACAGAAGGGTGATTTTTTCTACCCTGTTTCAGGTGTACTATAATACTTATGACAGATTTCAGAATTATATATTGTGTCTTTTTAGGAAATTTTATACATTGTTAAAATTGATAGTTGATAAGAATAATTTTTAAATAAACTTTAAAATAAAGAACATCTTCCAGACTCCCCAGCCACTTGACTGTTGAAGAGGGTACACTGGCTGTGATGTGCTACATAAAAGAACTACAGTGCCTTATGAAAGCACCCTAAAAGATTCTGGCTGTTCCCTTAGTTTGAGCAACTGGAAAATACCTGTAAGAATGCCTTACAGAATAAACATATACAAAGTCTCTCAAAATTGTTTCAGGTACCATAGCTGTACAGTTCTTTCCTTGAAACTCTTTCTGTATACTGTAGCTTTATAAGACCCTTACCCTATGCTTCACTGAAACCCCCAAGGAAAAAGATACTGTAAAAGTGGTCCCTGAAGTCACTTGCTTTTGAAAATGGTACTCAAAGTATATAATCCAGATGATCACATTATTTTTTCACTTTGTCTCGAATTACAAATCCAAATTAAAACTAACCTTGTGAGTTTCCTGATTCAAGTGTTGTTACTCAATTATTACTCTAAAGATCTTACATTTATAGCTCAGAAACAGTTAGCTTTAGCCTAAGAAAAGCAAAGTGTGCTCATGTGCTCTTCTAAGGGCGTGACTGTTTTTGTGGAATTATACTACTATATATATATATGCATAAGTGTGTATGCAAGTGATTATCCAAATGTTGCAATTAATACAAAAAATTTTACTTTGTATTTTCAGTTTTTAATTAACATTCTTGATTGATGAGAAACTATGAATAAAAACAGGATTAAGAAATCCCCCTAACCCTAAAATCCTCAGATTCTGAGGAAGATTTTAATAATTGTTTTCCTTTCAATTTGTCAGTCTGTCATTTTCTGGTGGCTCAAGTAACCCTTTTTTTATCTTGCTCTTGATTAGATGACTAATACATGACTCACAATATGTGTTGGAATAAAAGTGATTTTGCAAGCTGTGGGCTATTTATACAATTTGAATTTCTCTTGAGCTGCTCAGTACAGGTCCATTTGGGAACATGAACATTTTTTTAGTGATAGCTTTAGATCAGACTATAAGACATGATAAGAAGTCTCACATCTGTTAAAATTCTATTTACTTATTAAGATGTGTCCTAATATTCTCTTCTGACTGGACACATTAGCAGACCACAGGTCACGTACTGAAGGAAATATGACTGTGTAGTGCCAGCCACCTGCTTACTTTGACTTGACACTTTAAACATAGTGAACGTAAGAGTTATCAACATCAGCCAGACCAGCTGGACCCAAATAAGACTTCTAAGATCCAGGAATAATCTGGATGTAGTACAATGAAGCATCAGACTGAATCTGCAAATAAAGCAAACAGAAAATTCCAGCAAAGTGGTATGGAGGAAGCAGAAATTGTGTATCCTGTTTATAACAACATCACAGGTTTCTTTTTTGTTTCTGTTGTGAATGCACTTAGACATTAGTCAGCTTCTTATGACTTCATTCTCATTAAGAGTTATACATCCTTATGCTATCAGGGATATCAACCAAATGTACACTGTGTAACTGAATCTATGCTCTGCATTATCAGGCACTTCCATACCATTCTATCTCCATAAGCCAGGTCATGAGAGAGTGCTAATAAAAGTGTTTATTCACTAAACGACAAGATTAATCTCTGGACTAGTACATTTTAGACATTTATGTTCCCATAAGTATGACTCTGATTTGTTCAGGGTCACACCCACTTGTGTCATATGGATCAGAGCACGTTCTGGGGACACATATCTTAAAAGCCTCTTCACCATCTCAAAGACCTTTCCAGCTTTGGACTAAGCTTTTCCTTCTGGTGCATGCAATACATGTAATTAGAAAAACAAAAACATTTGCACTGCCTTGCTAGTTCTCAGCTATGGCAATGATCTCTTTGAAAGGTTTCTTAGAACAACTTCTTTATGCCTGATAGACGTAAGAGTAGTTGCAAAATCCAGATGACAGAATGTCAAATAGGCTTTTAGTTAAATACCTCTCTGTTCCCCTGGCAAGCATTTATTTGTGACACCAGCAGATACCAGGAGTTACATGTTGTTGCTCTCTCCCTTTTCATATTTTCGAGGTAGTAGCAGGAAGGCTAGAGCATGTCAGAATCTATTTATGAGTGGTTGCCACTAACTGACCTTTTTTATCCAGAGTGTTTTCTAATAAGTAAAGAATTAGCACCCAAAGTGTAACAGTTTGTAATTTCCTGTCTTAACTGTGATATGAGTATTACCCTTTTGAACTCTATCATTACCCTTTTACTCATCTGAAAATGATACATAAAATTAAAATCAGTAGCTGAGAATATGATTTGTTCCATTCAAGTCACAAGTAAAAAATATCCAGTGAGAGAGCTTGTGTTTTCAGACAGCAAATTTAAAGAGCGAACTGAATTCAGGTAAGTCTAGATCCACCTAAATAATAGCACTGCTCAGCAATAATGAAAACATCCCTATATCATCAATACTGTTTCCAGCACAAATCCAAAACAGAGCTCCATACTAGCTACTGTGAAGAAAATTAACTCTGTTCCAGCCAAAACCAGCACAACATGGAAAGGAAGATTTTCAAACATGTATCATGTTGGCATAACCCTTTGTCACTGATTTGGGAAAACCAAAGCTATTATTTAGGTGAATAGAAATCCATTTGCTCCTTCCCATGGGCAGGCAGGCGTTCAGCCATCTCCAGGAAAGCAGGGCTCCCTCATGTGTAACAGTTACTTGGGAAGACAAATGTCATCACTCCAAACATTACCCCACTTCCTTCTTCTTCCCCCAGCTTTATATGCTGAGCATGATGTCATATGGTGTGGGGTATCCCTTGGGTCAGTTGGGGTCAGCTGTCCCGGCTGTGTCCCCTCCCAGCTTCCTGTGTACTCCCCAGCCTGCTTGCTAGTGGGGCAGTGTGAGAAGTAGAAAAGGCGTTGACTGCCGATGGGAAGGAGTGAATGAATTCCTTATTTTGCTTTTCTTGCATATGCAGCTTTTGCTTCACCTGTTAAACTGTCTTTATCTCAATGCATGAGTTTTCTCACTTTTACCCTTCTGATTCTCTTCCCCATCCCACCAAGGGGAGGAGGGAGTGAGCAGCTGTGTGGTGCTTAGTTGCCTGCTGGGGTTAAACCATGACACATGTCCTTACAAAATTAACCTGACATGACAGAAAAGAAAAAAAAAATACCAAGATAGCAAAGCTTTATGTTGGTGTGTGATGTATGTGTATTTGTTCTCTCAGATACCAGGTCCCATCCCGGTGGTAATAAGGTCTTAATTTTTAAGCAAACTAATATAAAGGTGTCCATTAGGGTTTTTTCCCCAGTATTTAACATTTATGCTTTATGCTTGTATTAACCAGTCTGATTTGTTAACTGATGTTTCTTTTCATTAAAAAGGTTTAATATTTGGATTTAACATTTTTTTAGCATTCACGTTATTAAAAGTTCAAATATTCTTAACCTTAAAAAATCTAATATAATCCTTAAAATCTTTTTCCCCCCATAAAAACATTCACCATATTTTGGTCGTTTCTTGCTCTTCCGAGAGTTAGACAAATGTACAGCTGAGAGGCATCTGAAGAATTTAGGTTATCCAGACCTTGACCAGGAGTCAGGAACAAATAGAGTTATATTATGCTGGGGAATCTGTGCTTTCTAAACAGACTGTCACATGTATTGATGCTACTAACAGCTTAGTTTGCAGGTATCTTTCTCCAGTCAGAAACCTCCTGCAAGACAACAGAATCACAGTGATTTTCATGGACTGACCGATTTATCTTGTGGCTTCTCTTATAACCCTCCAAAAAATGATATTTTTCTTATTGCTGTAAGGAATCATTGTCATTCCTCTGTATTCCGGCATTCAAGAATCCTTTAGAATAAATAAATAAATAAATAAATTGCAAGTGGAAAAAATAAACTACGTACTCTTTTGTGGTGGGTTGACCTTGGCTAGCCTCCAGGTACCCATCAAGCCTCTTTATCACTAGCCCTCCACAACAGAACGAGGAGATAAAATATGACAAGGAGGTCATGCTTCAAGATAAGGACAGGGAGATCACTCAGCAGTCACTGTCATGGGCAAAACAGAATCAACTTGGGGAAATTAGTTGAATTTATTTTGAAATTAAACAGAGTAGGATAATGAGAAATAAGAAAAAATATAAAAACACCTTCTCCCCACCCCTCCTTTTTTCACCAATCTCAGCTTCACTCCCAAATCTTCAACTTCATTTCTCCTGAGTGAAGCAGGGGGATGGGAATGAGGGTTAACTTCAGTTCATCCTAATGCTTTGTCTCTGCTGCTCCTTCCTCCTCACACTCTTCTGCTCCAACATAGAGTTCCTCCTACAGGATACTGTCCTTCATGACCTTCTGTAAGGTGAGTCCTTCCCACAGGCTGCATTTCTTCAAGAACTGCTCAAGCATGGGTCCTTTCCATTGGATACAGTCCTTTGGGAATGGACTGCTCCAGCATAAGTTCCCCATGGTGTAACAGCTTCTGCCAGAAACCCTGGTCCTGTGTGGGTTCCTCTCCACAGGCCACAGTTTCTGCCAGGATCCTGCTCTAGCACAGACTCTCCACACACTGCAGCTTCTTTCAGCACATCTCCACCTGCTGTGGCAGGGGATGTTGCAAGACTGCACCTCCACAGACTGCAGTGTGGATGAATCTGCTCCAGAGTGGTTCTTCACGGGCTGTAGCAGGACAACATTCATCACCATGGTCTTCTCCACAGGCTGCAGGGTACCACTGCTCTGGCACCTGGAGCATCTCCTCCCCCTCCTTCTTCACTGCCCTAGGTGTCTGCCATGTTGTTTCTCTCACATTTTCTCACTCCTCTCCCTCAGCTGGTGTTGCACAGAGTTTTTTACACTCTCTTAAATATGTTATCATGGAGATACTACCAACATCACTGAGGGGCTCAGCTTTGGCCAGCAGTGGGACTGTGTTGAAGCTGGCTGGAACTGTGTCTTTCTGACATGGGGGCAGCTTCTGGTGTCTTCTCACAAAAGTCATGCCTGCAGCCTCCATGTTAAAAAACCTTGCCACATAAACCCAATACCCCTTTTAAATAAAAAGTCAATCAAATCAGATTCATAGATACTGTAAATTAACAGTTTCATCAGCAGAAGAAAGAACATCTGGTATAAGAATAGAGTATAAAAGTATATGCATGTATATGTAATGAGCATCATACAGATTAACGACCAGTAGTTTGATACAGTATCAAGACCTAAATCAAATGTACTCAGGAGGCTATATTATACTAAGCCTCAGAAATTAATACTCTAGCTAACCCTCTGGCCAATCATCACAAGCCAAAATACCCATCAAGAGGGCCACATAAGTATAAACTCCTGGTCACTCTCCTGGGAGAAAACTAAACTTCTTCAGCTGGGTAAGGAAGAATCCACAGAGGTCAGTGGTACAAATAGGTGATAAAAACACAGCTTTTAGAAGCAGCTGTTGTAAAATGAGAGACTTCTTGGCAGGATGTTTTAGTCTCAAAATTAAAGCACAGCGGTCCAAAATGAAAGATCAAGACAAGATTTAAAAGCAGCCAGAAGCAATGAAGAGAAGCTTCATGCCATTCTCATACACATGCCTAACTGGAATTTTTAGAAGCGTTTGGGATTGTTACTTTATAATTCTAAGACATATTATCTAGAAGCATTTTGAAATCCATTTACCTCAGAGGTATATTATATATACACACCACTGGCATATTTTGCTATACTGTAAATGCTGATGGTGCTTATACTACATATTTAAGGTATAGGAACAACTTTCTCAAAATTGTTTCATTGTTTGTGTATCATGATTATGCCTACAGTAGCCTGTTCAACCAATATATTTTTATATTACTATATGATTTTAATTAATTATGAAACAATGGAACTCTTACTATTATTCCTGTTATTAGCAGCAGCAATAGCAGCAGCAACAGCAGCATGAAAGTAAAGAAAATTCCACTCATAATAGCTTTGATTATAGTTTTGACAGGCCATGCGGTAAGACAGAAAGAACCTAGGCCCTTTGTGCTAACGTTAGCCAGTGAATGTTATTAGAATACTGTTAAGGAATTAAAAAAGAAAGAAAAAAAAAAGAAAAAAAGAAAAAGAAAAAAGGTTTGCTGTTCTTAGAACTTCTGCCTCAACCATTATCAGATAGACATGTAAAACAGTACACAGAAACTCTGAGATGAAGTCTGAGAAGGAATACAAATTGCTGCTGCATGAATAAATCTGACACAGAGATTCTCAAGATTTCTTTGCCAGGTTCAACACTAGCAGCAGTAGGTAACACCTCTTCCTGTAGTAATAAAGCAGTAGCTGCTTCTGTGCCAACTCATGTGTCTGATTGTTATACATGCCATAAGAGGATGTACACAGTCCTTCAGGAAATAATGAGTTAGAACAAAATGAGATGTGTCCAGCTGCTAGTGTTCCCCATTTCTTTTGCATTGCAAACAGACTGTCCTTGGAAGCCTGACAGTTAGGCCCAGACTTATACATGTTTTGCCATATTGTAGATCTCTCCTTTCTTGAGATAAGCTTTATATTATTAATCTATCTATCTATCTATCTATCTATCTATCTATCTATCTATCTAAATCCAGAAAATTATTTGATCATAGCATCTATCTGTCTGAGAACAAAGTAGACATTGGCCTTTGTTTCTTTAATCTACTACATTGACCTGCTCCTAGACTTAAATTTAAGACCATTTCTGAAACCCTCATAAATATAAATGATTCTAATATAGGCAATGTCATCAACTTCTTAGGCAGCTTGAAACACTCAGCATCACTAATGACTTCTTCAGCAACTTGCAGAGTTAAACCATTCCTAATTTTAATATGTTATCTCAGTTGGTTAGCACTAACTTGCTCTTCTCTGACCTTTTGACACAGATTCATCCTTTGAGTCATGTAGTGTATTAGCAGAAGCTGTGATAATATTGATTTGATATCATTTCAGGTTGGGCATACTGCAAACTACAGTTCTTCACAGGGGCAGGTAATTTCTTTAGTTTCATTATGGGGTTTTAATTTTATTTTTATAGGCAGATTTGTTGTTGTTGTTTCTAGATTTATGAGATAATGAGATAGTCTCTAGGGATAAGTATTAGAATTGTTCATGGTAAGAAGTTAAAGTACAGAGCAAAAATAATTTTAATTACACTTACTCTGCCTCACATGTTGATGTTGAGTGTTTCCTATCTCCAGAAGTCATCTGTGATGTTTTGTACATCTCTTCAATTATCTTCATCCATGATCTCCAATCCTCAGTTAAGCTTTTCTCCTAAAAGGACACTTAATTTTCAGCTGTGTTCCTGTTACTGCTTTTGTTGCAGCTAGAATAGGAGTAGTAGAAAGGATGAGAAAACTAAGAACATATGATTAAAATTCTCTGTAACTTACAAAATACTAAAATAGCTTCGTTGCTAAGAGCTGCTGTATCTAGATCTCACACAGTGGATAGAATTATATATGCTCCAGGAGAGATGTACACTGCTGGTCAAAAACTAAAAGTCATAAACAAGGAGAATACAGTAGTAGAGTCAGTCTTATTTCTACACTTGTGAGAACAATTTGTGCATCATAACATATATGTGTGTTTCCCACAAAAGGAATTATAGTAGCTAATGAATGAAAAATAATTTTGTATCTAATGGGCTTATGAACTGAAGCATATCAGAATATAGTTGGCATGAGAGTTACTAGCATTCGGCTACAATTTTGCAGCCCAATCCCTTGAGTGAGAAAGGTTTGATTTTTCTTCTTTTTTTCTTTTTTTCCCTCCATCATTTCTCTATAAACAGTCTGGATTCAGGTTGCTGTAATTAATTTTCTCACAGGGGGTGGATTTGGCCACAATTGTCTAAATAGCAAGCTGTATTCATTGCCCCAGCACGTTAGTAGTCTGTACGCATTTCATGTTAAAAATACAAGTCGGGGCACCAAAATCCAAAAACCTGGAAATCATATAGGTTTTATATAATATAATTGAAGTCCTCATTTGTGTTATTTCCTCTTCTATTTTGTTTGGTTTGGAGGATTTACCTGCAAATAATCAAGCATTTTTCACTTGTACCTGACGTAACAAGACAAGCACCAAGTTTCATAATTTCTTAGCCTAACGGTAATTTTCACAGAGAACAAAAAGTAACAGATATTTGGACTAAGATGAATAAAAAAATGGCATTATAACAAAAAGCTATAGGTATGTGTGTTGTTGTTAATTAAATAGAGCTAAAGAGTGATACATAGCTAGAAATTGTGCATATGTGTGCATGTGTTTGCACATCTGCCTATGTGTTGGCACAACTTTGAAGACTGTGAACACTAAAATAATTTCTTTACATTGAGAAAGAGGAGCTCCTGGTTACCAAAAGCTTCTTCAGACAACTAAAGGAAGCCCCTCATACCTGTAGAGGATTTTAACTACCTCAACATCTGCCATAAGGACAACATGGAACACAATTCAGGTGGGTTTTGGAGAGCTGAAAGCAATCTCCTGGCACAGTGAATTCATGAGCTGACTATGTGAGGCAGTTTATTGGACTTGATGAGGTCACAGGGTTTTGGACCAGATGAAGTACAAAAGGTCCTTCCAAACTTACTTGAGAAGCTTCACAATTGACAGTGTGAAGAACTATTTTGTGTTACCTAATTAAAATATGTGTATGCATATGTATATGTATTTTAAATATATTCTATATATAATATGTTATATATATACACATTGCATTTTGCAAATATCTAATATGCAAAAAGAGTGATACTTCTTCCCTATTCTGCTTTTATTTTTCAATTTTTAATGGTTTTCATCATAGCTTTTCTTGGGTTTGATTGAACTTTAACAGACATAGATCTGTTTTTCAGCTATTCATTTTTTCACCTCTGAAGAATCACAGAATCAAAGAATGGCTGAGGTTAGCTTGGACCTCTGGAGATTGTCTAGTCCAACTCATTTGCTCAAAAAAAGTTCAATTAGAGCAGGTTGCCCAGATCTATGTCTGTTACATGTTGAATATCTGTGCAGATGGAGACTGCACAACATCTCTTGGCAACCTGTTCCTGTGTTTGACCACCTTCATGCTAAAAAAGTACTTTCTTATGTTTAAACAAAATTTGTTGTATTTCTATTTGTACTTACTGAACCTTGTCCTGTCACTGAATACCATTGGGAAGATTCTGGATCTTACTTCTTTATACCATCATATAAGATATTTATATAGCTATTTACATATTAAAGAATGCTTTAATAATTTATTGTAAAGCTTTATGTTCATTATATTTTAAAGGTTTATACCGCAACTTTAAAAAGAGGGAATGAAGGAAACCAGGGGTTTTTTGTAGAATTTTTTTCTTTATTTTGGTTTAAAAATATGATCCTGACAGGAAAGTGATTCAGAAATCCAAATCAAATTCATTCAAATTTCTTCAGTTAATTTGACAGACTAAAATGCTTTGGAAGTGAATGGGGGGGAAATATTCTGCATATGTTCTGTGTGCATTTGTGCAGCACTTGCTGCAGAATTAGGTGAATAATATTTCATTTCAGATAACATATTCTAGACAGTTGAACAGATATTAGAATTTTGTGTTCTTTGATAATGTACTGTTAAGTCTTGATTTAATGTTTTTATGTAAATGTAGTTCAGGGTTAATGTTACTATTTTTTATTAATATATTTTAAAATCCTTTTGAATAGGTAGGTAATACTGATTTAATTTTATAATCAATGACCGTTATACAACCTCCAGCTGCAAAACCCTGGCTCTTCATAGAAAGCAATCTTTTCTCAGAACTACTAGAGTAATGCATAGATAACAAATCTAGGGCTTGTTAGTCATTTCTGTGCCGCCGAGAGAGAAAGAGTTATTCACAGCTGGTGTCTGGTTTCTTTGAAATCCTTTTCGCAGGATGCTGTGTAGGAATGAAGAGCATCAAACTAACACACTGTAGAGACTCACCTATTTTGTTCTTCAGCTCTGCCTGAAAAGCTGTGTGATATTTCCTACACAGAAAGTGATTGCAAAGCTTCACAGTGTCTCCAAGCTGTGAAGTCTCCTGGTGCAGCTTATATTCAGTTTGCCTCTCCTTAAGCATTCAGACTGGTCATTTACTACATTTACTGCATTCAAGAGTTCCAACCTTCTGTTGGAATCTAAATCTGGAAGCCTAGGAAAACACTTGCACCTTTATTGTTTGTCTGTGCCCAGCTAAGCCAACTGTTAGGCAGGTTCCTGATTCTCCTGTCCCCTTAGGAATCTAAAGATCAAGCACAAACAAACCTAGGAAACCAGTATCTGTTAAGTGATATGCTCACAGCTGTCATGTGGTCACTTCATTACAAGTGGTCTGGTTGAGGATGTCCCTGCTCACTGGAGGAATGTTGGACTAGATGACCTTCAAAGGTCCTTTCCAACCCAAAGTATTCTATGAGTCTATGACTCTATTCTTTGTCTTGTCAGCCAAGTAAGTGATTTCCGTTAGAGCAAGGCACACAGAATCTTCCTTGATTTTCATGGAATTTGGGTCTTCTGTTGTAACTGAAAATCAGTCTTGCTCACCAACACTTTATCTAAACAGCTTTATATCCTAAGATATGGAAATAATGGCTTAAATCTTTGTAAGGAGTGTGGTCATTCTTTAAAACTCAAACATTAGCCTTGCTCCCTTTTAAGCTGAAAGACAGAATATGTACACCCTAGTGATAGTATTGCTCTCAGCTTTAAAAATAATTTTAGTTGTAATAAATGTTGCACATATCAACCACCAAAGTGCCATCACACTAACCACCTTTATTTTATAAACAGATGTGTCTTACAAGCAGATACTTTAATCAGAGGAAAAAACCTGTCACCTGATAATTGCTAAAAGGATGGCAATAAGGCATATTGTTTGCCTAATTCTTATGTTACAGGCTTGTGGCCTAATTTAATCTATTCTGAATGCACTGTAAATGCAGCACAGTCATTTTTAAATCATAAAGCTCTCAAAAAAGCCAGGCAGAGATTTGCTAATGTGTTGGATGATGGATCTCCTATTTACTATTGATCTCTGAATTCAGAACCAATCCATTCTGAACTAGCAAATATTTTTCATATATTTTTAGAAAATATTGAATGGCTCTTAATCAGTGACAAGATTTTGTCTGGTACTACTCAAAGTAGATTAGCAACAACCTACTGCATTTCACCAGAAACATGAATCTTGTAGAGGCTGAATCTTGTGTTGTGTTTCTTGAATGAACTGACTTCACATTCAGCTACCCTTGAATCAAAGGAGAGCTCAGAGTAAGCAATCCAGATGTAGTGAGAAAAGTGCTGTAAGGGTTACTATGTACAGAGATCTACACAGTCCTCTGTTGTATAGGCATACACCGTGGTTTGAATCAATGCTGGGGGAGGATGTGATTCAAGAAAACTGGTTATTTGATCATTAGAGTTGATTTCTGTATTATCTGTCCCAAGCAGCTTCTCTTACATCCCACTTGCTACGGATGCTACTTTCTCTTCCTCAAAATATCCCATTCAATTGACCAGGTTCTTGCATCTCACCTTTCTCTTTTTTTTTCTGTTTGGTTTTGGATGCAGAAATCCCCACTATACTAACCTAATTTCACTGTTGTGTTCCTTGGCCACTGGTCCTGATCTGGATAATAATAGAGAATATCACATAGCTGGTCTAACTAAATATGGAATGCAAGTAGGGATGTACGAAACAGTATTTAATAAATAAGTATCATAGGTTTGGGACTTTTAAAAAAGCTTTATTTTCAGAAACCTTGTCCCTCTGTTGAAGCCTATTACTTCCTCCTTTACATCTCCTTAACTGTCCTTTCCTTTTAAGACTGTATCATTATATTCCTACAAGACTCAGAAGAGACTAACAATGGAGGGCATGAATATAAGAATGTGAATCAATTCAGTGATTAAGGACTCTAATTTTAGGTATCTACCAGCAAATATCTTGTTGTTTGGTAGCTGCTTATGCTCCTATTATAGTGTGCTGCTTTTGGCTGAGCAGGAGTTAAATCTCTTCACAGTAGCTCCTGTAGTAGTCGGGGACCTTTCCAGCTTCCCCTGCTCTACCACGTGGGCAGGAGGCCGGGAGGGGCGGGGCCACAGCCCAGGCAGCTGACCCCGACTGGCCAGTGGGATGTTCATTCCATACCATGTGACGCTGTGACCAGTATATTAATGGAGGCGGTTGGCATATGGGGGCTGGATCAGGTGCAGGTTGTTTTGGTTGTTCATTCTCCCTTCCCCACCCTGGGTTTTGCCTCTCTCGTTAGTTTCCTTTTTGTTGCATTATTGTTGTTATTGTTTAATTTTAATTATTAAACTGTTCTTATCTCAACCCTTCTGATCCTCTCCCCTGTCTCACTGGTAGGGGGGAGTGAGCGGGCAGCTGTGTGGGGCTGAGTTGCTGGCTAAACCACAACAATAGTCAATAGAAGTTGAGGGTAGGACCGAGTTGTGTAAAAGCAGGTATGTAGCACCAGGAGATTTTCCCTAAGATGTCCAAGATACCCATATAGGTCTGGCAGGTAAGAAAAATTATATACAGGCAACCTCCACCCTTCTGAAGTAGTAGCAGAAGGCTGCACAATATATTCTAGGGCATTTCACATGCCATCTACTCTTACTTTTATTTCCCTTGCCTTCATAACAGCCACTTTATCCTAGAAGATATTTGGGGGCATTATCCCCTAGATAACACCTACCTTAGAATAAACTAAATCCCCTTAATGAATTTGCAAAATAGACAACACCAAAAAGAAATAAGCAGTAATGATGGGACACTAGCCTCTTTCCCAGGCTTATATAAATGATGTAAATCTTTCTGCTATCCTCTTATTTTCAAGGGAAGGTTTTGCATCTGTGCATGAAGAACAACAGATGCTTCCTGAAGGACAATCAAGATATAGATGCTATGTAAGAAAAGAAAATTCAGTGAAATGTTTCTGAATTTATCTACCACATCATGTTCAATTGCAGGAGAGTCAGGCTGTGTCTCAGAAGGTATTGTACTCACACTTCTTACAGTGACGTTGACATTCAATAAAAGTACCAACTTCTAACTCTAGCTTAGTGGGGAAATCCCTTCTGCTGCCAGCCTGTAGTCACTTCACAAGTTATGGTTCTGTCAGATAATTCAGTTTTCATAATGGTTATGTACAAGGCCTGTACACATTAACACTAAGTGCCTGCAGGCAGGCAAATAAGCATGGTTAATATGCTGAGAGTGTGAAATGTTCAAGAACTATGTTCTCTATCTTAATGATTATTTTTGAAATTAAATTTCAATTTCTAAAACAAACAAAAAATAATTTTGAAAATCCTGTAACTGACATATGAAAATCTTATAAGAATCAAACTCTTATTGTTAATCTCTTTATAAATTACAGTTATGCCAAACTGAGTTGATTATATATTACTTTTTTCCTCATAAATGTCATGCTCACAAAAAAATGCTACATTTTTAACATTGACATTAAATCACATGAAAGAAATAGTACTGTTGCAGGACTGAATATTCCTCTATACCAGCCTACAGAATAACTGTTCCCTCTACTGTTAAATAGCTGGGGAAGAAATTTCATCCTCATCTCCCAGCTGTATAACTGTACCAAAAAAAATGCCAGTTAATATCAGCCCTTTTTTTTTTGAATCTTCCCATCAGTAAGCACTGAAATAAAGGTTTTGGCTTTAAAGGATGTATGTACCATAATAACCTGAGTTTTCAGCTCTTCTTAGGAAATTCCATTGTCTTTTTTTCCTATCTTGATAACACACTTTTAAAATTTCCTCTGAAAAATAACATTCCTGAAACACAGTTCACTCAGATAATTTTGTTGTCATAGGATGAAAACATTCTGACTGTTTAAAAGTAGTTGGACAAACCATAAATAGAAATTTCCCTTCAGAAGCCATTTAGAAAGAAAAAAAATGAAATATCTTTCCTAGAATGACAAAACAGGAATTTTCAATACTAAAACATTGGGGAATTTTTTCTACCTTCCTTTCAACATGTGGATTATCTCCTAGCAGAAGACATTTTACACTGCCAAGCCAATTTAATAAAAAAAGTTCCATGTAGGATTATTCAAAATAAATGTGAAAGCCTGTGAAGATTGCAATCTAAGCAGGCTGAAAAACTAGTTCAGATAAGGGTGCCCTGGATAAGAAAGGACAGTTACCTCTGCTGATATGGCTAAATGTGTCAGAAGCTGTCATCACAATTTCTCAATTACTTGTGTGCAAGATAACATGAGGCTGGACTTGGCTGTCCCTTCTCATTCCAGCCAGACAGTTCTCAGTAATCAGCTGGTCACTTGTACCTTTTCCCTAAGACTGCTGCTCTTCAGTGTCCTACAAGACTCTGACATGTCTCTTTTGTGAAGGGCTTCTTAAGAAGTAAATAATTTCATGGACTAAAGTGAGGCCATCACACAACAATTACAGGCATAGCACCAGGCAGTGCAGGGCTTCTGGCTCAAACAAAATAACGGCAGTACCTGCAGGGCAAGGCGAAACTCGAAAAACGTTAATTAAACATGTCTCCTGTTCTCATTATGAAGGTAATAGACATTTAAAGGGTTATTGAGCTCATTGCTGGACCATGACGAATAAACACACAACCTTTTTCTCCATTACATGTCCTCTGTGGTAGATGTTTTTTCACCCTTAGTTTAGTTATTAAAACACTTTCTGCTAGAGATAATGCAAAAGGTAATTGGAAAGTCCAACTATATATTATGTACCAACCAATCTTTAAAACGAGATATAGAAGAAAACACTGTTCCAAAGTTCTACCTCTTCTTCCCAATTTTCTAGTTTATCCAGGGTTTTTAATCCAGATCCCAAAAAGAGTATAAACTGGAAAGAGATTATGTTTTTGAAGAACCTACTTAAAGACTTACTATCAAACTTTGAATCATAACTCTTTGTAGGGCACTGCAGAAATCATATATCTGCACAAAAATCCACCCCAATGAGTAATGTCACACTTTGAATAAATATAAAATACTAAACTGTTTGTGGGGTTGGTGGGTGGGGTGGGAGAGGGAAAGATTTTTCCCTCCCCATCAGCAGTAACAGCTGCAGAAGACTTCATTTGGGGTATTTTACTGGCTGTTGCATCTAAAATTTTCATATAAGGGTAAATTATAGTGTCATGTTCTTCAAAGTTGCTGTACTTACATCCACAATATGATTCTGCCTAGAGATGACATAAACAAGAAGGTGGGAAATGAAAATATTGTCAATGCTATGAAGCCTATAAAACCATGAATACCATCTGTTACTAATTTTCTTGTAAACTATTTATGCATATAAAGACATTTCTCATTCTGTGTTCTAGATTTCATTTGACCTTTATTCTACCTCCACTCTTCCTGTTCTGGACAATTATTTCTAGGTCAGAAGCAAGTCATGAGCTATGACTTTTAGGAACAATGGACCTAATGGAAAGACATTTTATCTGAGAGTGGGATATCAGTTTAATGGGAATTGCACTTGCACACTGCTGCAAGAATAAACCTCTCTATTTGTTACCTGATTGTCCCTAGATCATAGATTACTAAACCAATATGGGTTGACATGGCCAAATGGTTTACTGTCTTGTAGCCAGTAAATAGGGTTGTATGTGTTATTTGAAATTTCAAATAGGAAGGAATGAGGAATTAAAGATAAAATAGTATGGGTAGAATGGAAGGACAGAGATGTTAAAGGTGATGAAAGAGAAAACAGAATACAGAGTTTAATTTAACCTCTTTGCCATTATAAAATAAGATATTTAGGTCAGACAACACACCCTGATATTCCCCAATGACAGCATTGTAAAGTGACAAAAGTATGTTCTCTTCAATAATTCATGAGGTATATTTGATCTGTTTAAAAATAAGTGTTGCTGGGTTGTAACATCAGAAGAGAGTTTCAAAGAATTAAGAGAAAAGCAACATAAAAATAGCTTTGGGTTTATGGATTTATTTTTTATGAATTTGCATCTTCAGAGTAAAACCTTTTGTAGATTAACAGGACATTTTCAAAATTCAGGCTGTTGAAAAAGTGCAACCAATCACCATTATGCCTGGAATACACTACAGGTTAATTTGTAACGGCTTACAGTGTCTGAACTTTGCTCTTTAAGAGATGCAGTGTTTTGCAACATTCAGAGAATTCATAAATGTCAAATCATTAAGTTATGCTCATGTCATCCAAGTAGAAACTGTCACTTTTGCAGACTTAGCAGTAGATAAGTTAAAATAATGATGTCCACTTCTTCAGATAAATTTTATACCAAATCCAGGAAAATTATAAAGAAAAATCAGTTTCTGTATTCTGCTCCTACCTTGACTTTTCTCAGAAAAATTCCTATTACCTTAAATGAATTATTCTATGAGTACTACATGTGAACAGGACCCAGATAATTATTCTATTAGATTTTTCTCTTTTGTTTTTCCTCATTAAAATTTATTTTAAAAACCTGCTCACAGTATATAGTGGTTTCAGTACAGCCCACAGTGACAGTTGATCAGAAATCCTCCCATTCTCAACTTCAAAACTAAGGCTTTCTATGGTAGTCAAAGTTGTGAAAAATGGCCAGCACAGATCTCTAGAAGTATCAATTCTCTTGAGTTGGTCACGAGACCTAGATTATTTTTCCATTTCATAGACATTATCTCTCCTGGTTAAGTTAACGTAATTAAGCCTACCTTGAAAAATAAATGGAAAACCATGAGAGATTGTTTGCTACTAAGCTTCTTAAAAAATGCTAAAAAAACCCACCATAAATTAAAATGAAAAATTAAATAAATCTATTTCTTATAATTTAGTTTTCCAAATATTACTACTGCAATACTTGTTATATAACTTGGTCTGACCATATCAACCCATATTGGTTTGATAAACTAAGATCTAGGGACAACCAGTTAGTTAGCAATCTAAGGGCTTTATTCTTGCAATTCCATAGAAGTAGAGTAACCATTAACCTTAACAAATGCTGTGTAAGCATGTCAATTGCTGAAAAGTGACCTGAAATCAGGACAAAAAAAACAAACCATGAAACAATATGATTGCAGTTACAGTTGTTATTGTATAAATAAAAATTATTATTGCAAACCTGAATTGGAAAGCATAGACACATGCAACCAGACCTTACAATCAAGTTTTCTTTCCTTTTAGCATTAGTATTACTATCTCTGAGTTTCATTATATAATTTAATTTTTATGTACAAAATTTCCTGAAGGGCATAAATGCTTTTCAGCTATATGTAGTAGTTACTCAGTTTTAAACCATGCATAAAAACTCAATAAACAGCAAAATGCTAATAGGTCGTATATGGGCTATGACCTTTCCTAGTCATTTTTCAATATTTTTTAACAGTTAAGAAACATTCACTGAAATAAGTTGAGAGAATCTTAGTCTACTATTTAGTTTAGAAAAATTAATGTTTATCAAATGAACTCGAATTGATAATAATGTGGTAGTTCATGCTTGAGAAGCCTCACAATTGCCAATGTGAAGAACTGGATATTGTCTCACAGGCATAATCATGTGGAGAGTGGATTGCATTTACACTTTGCATGACCTTGAATACAGTTCCTAGACCAACATCAGAAACTTTTTTTTTAATATTGTTGCTGGTGCCAAGCATATAGACTAGACAAAAAATATCTAAAAATAAACATAGTGGTAGCAAATGAAATTTATGCCCTTTTTTTTCAGTGTTTTAGGATGAAAAAAAGCCCCATAATTCTGATCTATAATTTAAAATGTAAATTTTGTAATACATTTCGCAAAGAGGATTTAGCATTGCTGATTTCTTATATTTTGTAAACCAGAATTTGAATGGCTAATGTTTTTTAAAAGTGTATTTAAATATTCATTGGGATCCCAGATTCCTTGATTCCATGATCCTAACTTGCAAAGATGATAGGTTTCATTCACAAGCTGTGGTTGCATGTTACATGTTTTCAGTAGCTTTGACTCCTTTTTTGCACTATATATTCCCAAATTCAACAGGACTGATTTTTTGTTTTAAGTCCATGGCATATTACCCTTGAATTTTTTCTGTATCTGCATATTTTTGTCATTATCTGGATATTTCCCCACTACATTGGATAGACACTAATACAACTATTGTGAATTATAAAAATTTTCTTTGCTTCTCAGAATCAGTATTTGCCTTTGCTATATTTATTGATCTGTTATTCAGCTGTTCTAGTGTCCTTCTCTGGAGAAGACCCAAGGAGGCCTTTATTTTCCCTCTGTTCATACTTCAACCTTACTGTAATACTGTTCAGAATTTTAAAACATTTATTGCAATTATAGCTAGGAGAAGATTATGTGCTCCATGCAAATATAAGAGAAATCTTGCTTTCTGATGGATTGAACAAGCAGGCTACATAGGCTTTTACCATGGAAGAAAACAACCTAGGTTTACATCCAGCTCTGAAATTCCTAAGCCCTACAAAGTTGTCTATTTCACCTTTGGATTTCACCAGTCTATTCTCCAACTGAATTTTGGATTTCATCTGTTTACATTGTAGCCATGATAGATCCCCTTATCTATGTGTAATTACATCCATATGTAATTCATATTTTTTCAGGTATTTTCTGTGACTTTATTCATGTGTTTATTCAAACTTTTTTCAGCAGTAGAATTGCTCCACTGTATCTAAAAATTGAATGTGTTACCATATTACTAAAGAAATGTTCTTGATTCAAAATGGGGTTTGGAGTTATCGACCTGTTTAAGGTTTGCCATTTTTGGACAAGACCTTGAAGCAGGTCAATGCTTCCCAATTATATCACCATTTAGTGGGAAACAAACTCTTTGAAAAGTAACAATCTGCTTTTCAATCATGTTATAGCACAGAGACTGCTGTAGTTATAGTTTATAATGATTTATTAATGCAGTCTGGTTTTGATTGCTCAAGCATTTTAATTTTGCTTGATCTGAATGCTGTCTTTGACACTGTCAGTTATAACATTCTGCTTGATTGTTTATGAAATTATGTAGGATAAGGTGGCACTGCTTTGAGTTGGTGTCAATCTTATTTATTAAACACATGTCCACCTGTGTCATTACATATTAGCTTTTTTCTGTACTACCTTGGCACATTGTCAGGTTCTTCAATTTTTACACAAATTCTTTTTTACTTAGTAAATGGTACAATATTTATTTCTAGTAACTCCATTCATCATTTAGGTATCTCTTCCTTCATGCAAGGTAATCAAGGACATAGGATATTGTTTTTCTACAGTTGTATAGAAAACCACCAAACACTAGAAAGAACATATTTGTTCTTTGAACATGTATACACACAGAGACAAACACGTATGCGTGTTCTGGGGCAGTGGTAAAAATGTTCTGCTTCTTTAGATGAAGCTAATCAGGAGAATATTATGACTTTGGAATGTGACAACCTGCCAAAGAGATTTTATTGGGGAAAATTGTGAGAGTTTTTACAATTTTAAACCTATACTTATATAATTCTTCTGGATATTTTTCATTACAAATACAATCATCGTTGGTAATTAAAATAAACTTAATTGTTGTAGAAATGCACATGGGACAGTACACAGCAATCAGTTTTCACTTGCAATATCACTGTTTATTTACAGAAAACTATGGATGCATCCCTTTAATTTGGTTTACATCAAGTATCTTCACTGATTTAATTTAAAGATGCACTTTTACTTTAATAGTGATACTTGCACTTGATGCCTGGCGTATATCCTAGAGGTAACACATGATATCTCTCTCTGTTCCTCTTGAACAACAAAATGTTTAGGACACTCCAGACATTTTTTTTCACATGGCAGGTTTTTTCCTCTGAGAAACTGATATATGTTAATGGAAAAAAAAATGTTTTTGTGCTCAAGACATGAGCTGTCACCAAGGAAATGCATTTGCCTGGTTCCACTTTAAGCCTTCTTCATGTTTCTGAATTGCACTGGAACACTCAAACAGAACACTACACTGAGCCAAAATGTGTAAAATAACCAAGATAACTCCAAGTTGCTTTGTCACCATGGTAACTGTGCTTTGGGTCTACCCTAGAAACTTTGCCTGGCACAACGTTGTCAGCTATAGACATTTGGGAATTTTTTAATGATACTGCTAGACTACCAAAGGCCCTAATACAGACACAGAAATTCTTAACAAAACACTTGTGCTTTTCTCATATAGTTTATTTTGTGTGGGAAGCTGGTATATACTACGTCCAAAGAAACATATTTTTATCAGGGAAAGCTGCATCTACATTTAGAGGTTTTGCTGAGATAAGTGTGCTAGCAATCCCTCTCTAGTTTAGACTAGCCCTTAGCAATATAAAGCAATTAAAGATAATCCTGAGTATGCCTTGAAAGGATAATGTTTTCTGCAGCTTTTTTGTTCATGATTTTCAGGTGTATGCTTTTCTCCACCACCCCTGCAGACTGTGTAATATAGATTGCATACTGACAATGCAGGTTGTTATCTGTAGGTGTTCTGAAATAATGAATAGTCCACTGTAACAGCTCTCCTTACAAATAACTAGCAAAAGCCAGCTTCAGTCTGTTTTTTTGAACAAAATAATTTATAACATTTCAAAAATAGAAGCCTATCTTGAGGCTTTTAAATCAATTCTTGGGCACCTAAGGGTGCCTTTCAAGTCCCATTCATTTCAACTTCTAAATTATATTTAAATATGGCTATCTTTCTTTAGGCTAGACTGTCCCTGGACAAGCACAAATGCTTGTCCTGAAGCTACAAGGACCCTTACCCAACATTTCAATCCCTATGGAACTAAATCTAGACACAACATTCTCTAAATGTCCCTATCTTACATATCCATATGTGAAAGGCAGAAAAAGGCTACATTATAGCACATAAGGAAGCACTTTTTACACTCTTGATACTGTCTTCATCACATTTTAATAATATTTATATCTGATCACATCTTCCTCTGTGAATTACTATGAGGAACCTTTGCAATGTGCTGGGTTGGTGAAGGTTCTGGATTTCATCTCAGCTTTAGTTTGCTTTGGCTATTTTTTCAGCAGAAATTCCCTTTCCATCACAGGCACCACCATGTACACAGTGAGAGAAATCTCAAAGCAGGGGGGGACACGCTGTGTTTAATAACACATTTTTTTCCCTAACTGCAGTCCACTGCCCTTTTCTTTGTTCCATCAGTTTGGTTAATGGGTTTCTCTCAGCAAAGACTAATTCCCGGAAAAGCTGTGCTCATCGTTCTGCTCTGTCCTTTGTTTTAAGCTAGGTTGTAAGTTTTTGTAGTCGTTGGTGTTTAGTTTACCCCCATCTAACAGAAGATTTTCCTTCTGGAAGTCATGCTTGCATTGTTCCAGATACTGTGAAGAATTCTGGAAAGATGAGAGGAGTGGACTCTAAATGATAGTTTACGCAACTGGCAACTGAAGACCAGAATTACTTCAAGCTCTAAATTACTATCAGACAAAGAGCCACTAAGCATGCCAATGATTATGCCGTCACTGTTTTTACTTGTTTGTCTTTCTATAACCATGATTCTGGGAAGATATCCATAGGAACACAGTGAAGGACATAACGTCCTTTTTTTTTTTGTCACAGTCTTGCCTTTGTCTACCAAGAGAGTTATTTCAATATATCATTAGTCATCTTGGAATTAATTTAACAGTTATTCCTGGGTGATCTTAAGGGATTTCAGCATACTTAATTTATTGGTCCTTTTCTCTGCTATTCTCAGCTGACTCATTTAAAAACACAAGCCATATGAACAGCTCTTCCCACCACCCTTGTTTTCAAAAGAAAGTGTTGCAAATTATGCTCTTTTTTCCCCTGAAAGAAACAGTTTTAACACAAGCACAGGTGGCTTGGTTAGAGACAACTTACAGTGTATATACTAAGAGGAAAGGAAATTAAGTAAAAAAGAAAGATACTAAAAAAGCCACAAGATCATGAAATAAAATTAAACATCAGAGAAAGTAATCAAAATGTCAGCATTTTTGTTATATGTCTTTATTTTTAGATATTTTATTCCATGTTAAAAGCCCTGTAAAGACTAAAACCTGGCATATGGAATATGAGATTTCACTTTAGAAACTGTTTTTATCTCATTTATATTTTGGGAAAAGTTAATTTGTGGCATTTTGTTATTGTTGTATGGTTGAATGAAAGGCAGTGTTACAAGTTGGAATCATTTCAGTCTATCATTTCAAGGAGAAGTTAGATATATGTTAGCATAATAAGTATCTGTAAGAAGAAAACCACATCTTTAAGATTCAGGCTTTCTTAATAAGTTCTGTTTTATTCATGTTTGGAACTCTGGTATCACTTTTTATGCTTGGTGTTATTGTTATTGTATGTTAGCTTTAGACTACTTTTCCTGTGCTTTACAATCAGTGTTGTCCTCACAGTTAAATGAAGTATGTGCATGTATGTGTGCATGTATGCAATGTATATGGGTGTATGCCCAAATATGTGTGTATATTTATCATGTATACATATAATTTTAAAATTAAAATTGACACTATAGGCTCACTTTAGTTTCCTTTTCTTTGCCAATAATCTTGTAATTGACTGTTGTATGATTGAAGAGAACCCAGGATATTAGAAAATGTTCTGGTATGTTATGAACAGCTGTTACCTCTCACACAATGAGCATGAGACTCTGACACATGGCAGTTGGTTTGCACCTTCTCACAGCAACACTTCTGTACCTTATGTTTTTACAGTGCAAAACCAGATCATTTGTCATACTTTGTGATCCCACGTGCCAATCACAACTGCATGCCTTAGCTGTGATCTGTCAAATTCATACCTGTCACATGGGGGTCAGAAGAAGGAGAAATATCTTGCTGCTATGCGTCAGCTAGAGGAAAGAGGGAAGGCGGTTAAAGTAGCAGATCAGCCTCAGAGGAACTCCACCACAGGGTAACATTACCTATCTGCAAGCTAATGGTATTACACTGGTTCACCACTTGAAATTGTTGGAGACAAAGAAATTTTAGCGGCCCCTGAAACAGATTGTATTTCCATACAATATCTTAAAACAAAACTACCAAGCAAAATGCTTGTGCAGGCACACTAAAGGACTTCGGAAGTTCAAAGTTTTTTTGTTGGAATGCTATGGAAGTTTCAATCTACTGATGCTTTGGCTGAAGCAAAAATATAAGCAAGGAATTCAGCTTTCTGCAGAATATTGAGAGTGCAGTTCGCTGTGCAGACCACTGCATACTTGCTAACATAGCTATGCATTTATTGCTCCCATCCCTTGGAGCATGGCAGTCAAACATTTCTGCTCAATATGGCAACCAGAATTCGCAGAGAAGCAGAATTCACATAGGGAATTTCCTTCTGCCCACTGAAAGAAGCTATATACATCATCCTGAGATGGCTGGCTATACTCCTGGTCTTTATGCTTTACCAGTAAACATCTAGTGCCTTCGCTTTCCCTCTCCAACTGTATATGTAAATAACATCATTTCCTTTACGATTAATGATGCTTCCTGGGCTCCAAAGTTTTCATCTGAAAGGTTTGAAATACTCTTAACCTGCTTGGTGATGAAAATAAATTACTGTTTTCCATATATGAAACTATCATTCACTTCACTTTTGTTCTTCTGTGTCTTATTGTATACATATACAAAAAAAACCCTGGAGAATGTAGACATAGCTTTAAAAAGCATCTCTTTACAAGACATCTGCTGCCATATATGCCTCAATATAAGACAATACAGTGAGTAACAAATTCTTCGCTGAATGTGTAGTGTTGTGTTCTTGACCACTCAAAAGGTTTAGGTGAATTCTAAAGAATTCAAAATCCTATTAACATGATGATTTAAACTGCTCAGCTGGGTAAATTTTTCAGAAGAGCTTAGGTGATTAAAAGAACAAATGCTTTGGAAATCCTAATTATCCAAACAATTTGGTCAAAATAATGTAGAGGCACTATGAATTTTCCCAGTAAATGTCTAGAATATGCACACACATTTTAAAGAATGAGAACTGGAATGTAAAGTAATATTCACAGCTCTAGACAGTTCCAGTATTTCTGCTTTGTTCTGGAATATAAATGGTCCTTGAGATGAAAATGTAGAACATTAGAAGTCACCAGGATACCTAAGAAAAATGTGCAGGTTTTGTAATGTCTTTGTCTGCATTTATGAACTTCAAAAAGCCTGTAGTTATTTTGTGGATCCTCTTGGTGGCACTTTTGTTAATTCTACTTACATACTTGTAATAATTGTCCTGTCCTTACGTATTTATATTTTCTGAACCATAAGCACCACATTGTTCCTGTAAATAAATACCTGGCTGGTTTGTAAATTGTCTATTGCCACTTATTATGTGTTTGTACAGTACTTATCTGCATGAGCCCGTTTTGCGTGCTATTATAATTTCTGCAATAGATTAATAGTAATTTTATGAATTAGTATTTCCTATAAAAGGAAATAGAATTCACAATGTGTGACAACTTCCACAACATAATCCTTTGTATGTAAAGAAATGTGAAATTTTCTTTCAAGTCTTAACTGCAACATGATGTCCTCATACCTCAAGTGACAGACACCAGACCTTCACAAAGAACTCTCTTCTGTCTCCCTCAGAGAAGGAGAACACAACATAAATGAATCTCCTTCATAGCATCACTCAAAGGTAATTATAACTTTAGTCCAGCATCAACAAAATTTGAGACTGAAACACCTGCATGCTTTCAGTTTGTGATGTATTAGCCATTTAGGAGAAAAGTATGAGAGAGGTCACAATTAAGGTTTTGACTACTTTGTTTCTTCTAACCTGGCTTCCCCTTTGATTTTAGGATATAAATTTACTATGACTAGCTGTAAACAGTTAACTCCTACATTTTTTTTAAGCATTAACATCATACCTAAGATAACTCTCAAGGATCTGAGGCACACACAGTCAAACCTTGATACCATAATTTAGGGACTGTGCTAAAATGGGGAAGGAAATAACTAATTTATGTCTTCTTTCAACAATAATACTCAGGTGCCTAGAAATTTAGGGCAAAAATCTAAAATTTCCAATTAATTTCTACTATGCAATACCATTAGAAATATACATAACTGACATCACATGCTCAAAAATAGACTTTATTTTAAAGAAAATGCATAAATAATATTTCTGGAGGACTTGAAGCAAATGGCTGTTCATCTAATTTGAGCTGTTAACAGTCTGCCTACTCAGAGTCTCTATTATGTAATCAATTCCCACCTCAAATTCAGTCCCGTATTAACATATTAACAACCATGTCTTTCATGAACAAACATGCAATATCCTCATCTTTCTTTCTTTTTATATTGCTTCCTTGTCATTCCCACATCTTATCTCAGCTTTCCCTGTATTTTCCTACTTGCCACACATGGTCCTAACCTATATTTTCCCAGAGTTTTTAGAAGCTTCTCTTTCCCAACTTGTTCCCATATCTACCACTATTTGTCTTCACCATTGCATAGCCACATTTTCATCTCTTGCCTCACATCTACTTGTTCCCCAGTATCTCTTTTGATATTTGCCAGAACCAAGCATCACTGCTTCTCTTGCCCACATTCCACCATGACATCTTCAGCACTTCAGTTTTATCTCCTTACATTCCCAAACTCTATAGTTCTTTGCATGATTTTACTTAGTGTCCTCCTTATTCACTTGTGTTTTGACTACTTTCTATGTTCTATTCAGAACATAGTATAATCACGTGTATGGACAGATTATTGTTAGTCCTTCCAAGGCAGGTGGGAAATAGGGACTATTTACATTAATTTTCTTCCACCTGCAAGCATTATGCCACCTATGTTGCCAATGGCTGCAGTGAAAGATCCATAGCATCATATAAAGTGTGATGGGAATACATCTCAGAATATTAGATAGTAGGTTTCCTCCCTGATTGCGTTCCTGATTAAGAAACTTCAATGATCCAGGCTCAATGATGGAGAGCTCTCTGAGAAATTTCCTAACAGTAATTCTCTTTGAAGAAAACAGAAGCTTTACTATTATTAGTTTCAAATGGAATGGGATCAAACTAAGGTAATGCCAACACTGTTTTTTACTGTACTCCAGAAAAATTGGGGAGGATTGTTAAGAAGAAAAAATATTTCTTACCTTTTCATACATTACAATTGATGGCTTACATGCAACAAAGTGAATTGAATCAAAGCAAAAGTCTACAGTTCAAAAAATGTTGCCTGCTTAAAATTCTAGGATAACTTTTTAATAATGCAATTGTTGATCTTAATTAGTATTATTGGATTTATAGGTCTGTTTTTCATATTGTTTATGAATTAAGCATTTTGCAAATCAAGGCATTACTTTTACAAGGAAAATTCGTCACTTTTTAGTGCCTTTTATTTCAATTTATCCTTCTATAAATTTCCTTATATTTTATAAGCACTTTCTGCCTCAAGAGAGTAGGGAAAAATGGGCCTTTCAGTTAACTGAGACCATTTCAGACTGGAAATTTCTGGAAAGATATTATTTCCCTTTGGAGGTGTTTAAAATTAATCCCTTTCAAACTATGGCAGTGGATTTTAATTAAGCCAGCATTAGTACTCATGTCAAGAGGAAAAAACACTGTAAAGCTCTCTCTCTCTGAAATAATAGTTAACGTCAGCGTAAGCAGGCACTTTAAACAAGACTGGAATTAGGGGATACCAATTGTGTTAAAAACAAGGAAGTGATTGTGTCTGACTTAAGCTTATTTGCCGTAAAACTTGCTTTGTAGCTTGTCAGTCCATCTAAACAAAGTTGTGTGACTAAGCTGAGTCTTTATGAGACTGTCTTTCTTTCCCAGGTTCCAAACCATTGAGTTTGTCAGCTAGTGATTTGCAGTGGGACTGGAAACAAATATGGGGCCTGTAGTGTCAATCTCCTTTATTGTCTGAAATGTATAATAAGAAAGTTTGAAAATAGTTGAACATGGCTGGTTTTTACCTATTAGCTTTCACACTCACATACAGAATTTACTTTCATGATATGATTCTACCTTCTCATGCCTTTCAGTAGTCACCAGTAAAAAAGGCTTAGTTAACTTCTAGTATGAGATTTTGCATACCAACAGCCCAGCCAGCTTCTTCTTTCATGAAAGCTAGTGGCTTCACTAAAAATATTATGAATTTCTAGAAAGGAAGGACTTAACGTTCACAAATTACTACATTTTTTTTCTATTCTTATGCTTTGTGCTTAGAAATAATTACTGTAGGCATGTAATATCTGTCATATTTTATCACAAACTAATAGTGCGGTTAGGAGTATATTTTTCTAGATCTCATATTCAGATGTGGTTTCCTCCTTGTAAGATTAACAATCAGTGACAGAGTGTTGTGGTTTAGCCCCAGTCAGCAACCAAGCACCACGCAGCTGCTCACTCACTCCCCCCTGGTGGGACGGGGAGAGAATCAGAAGAGTAAAAGTGAGGCAACTCATGGTTTGAGATAAAGACAGTTTAATAGGGAAAGCAAAACCTGCGCGTGGAAGCAAAGCAAAACAAGGAATTCATTCACGCCTTCCCATGGGCAGGCAGGTGTTCAGCCATCTCCAGGAAAGCAGGGCTCCATCACATGTAGCGGTTACTTGGGAAGACAAACGCCATCACTCCAAACATCCCCCCTTCCTTCTTCTTCCCCCAGCTTTATATACTGAGCTGTCATATGGTATGGAATATCCCATTGGTCAGTTGGGGTCAGCTGTCCTGGCTGTGTCCCCTCCCAGTTTCTTGTACACCCGGCAGAGCACGGGGAGCTGAAAAAGTCCTTGACCAGTGTAAGTGCTACTTAGCACATTATCACCACTGTTTCCAGCAAAAATCCAAAACAGAGCCCCATACTAGCTACTATGAAGAAATTTAACTCTACCCCAGCTGAAACCAGGACACAGAGACAGCATTTTCAATACTTCATCTGGAATCTCCAAAATATTTTCACAAGTACATTAAGATTAGTAGATGCATCTTTGGATACACACCTGCTTCCTTACTTATTCTAAAAGATAATTTACACTTTTGCTATTGCTTTATCATGCTGATGGCAACCACAGTTGAAAAACCGTGAAGAACACAGATATCTGTTTGATTCCCACTACACCATTCACTTTGCAGCTTTTCTCCTTCCTGTGCCATGTAGTATCTTACCTGTCTAGAATGTAATTTTTATAAAATGGCATCTATTTCCTATCATATGCTATTAGAGGCCAGGATCAGCTGATCTTTGATCTTGTTACATCTCCAGATTCCACTATAAATAGGTAATAACAAGTAGTATAACAAAGATATAATAACTGATGTAATAATCAAATATTTCATTATGACATCAGCTATGTAAATGGAAGAATAAAAGAATATTTTAAATGTAAAAACAAATTCTGCATGTGAGGAAAACAATATGCAAAAGTAAATAATCTTCAAATATTTTTAAACTTCCATGTTTTATATGTAAGAGGAGAAAAAGATATTTTTTTTCTTAATGTTTTCCCTGGTCTGAAGAACAGAATACTACTCTTTGATTTACTCATCAAGTCGAACCATCAACCCAACACCACCATGCCTCCTAAACCATGTCCAGAAGTGCCACGTCTACATGGTTTTTTAACACCTCCAGGGATGGTGACTCCAGGACGTCTCTGGGCAGCCTGTTCCTATGCCTGACCACTCTTTCAGTAAATAAATTTTTCCTAATATCCAGTCTAAACCTCACATGACGCAGCTTGAGGATATTTCCTCTTGTCCTATCCTGAGTAAAATGGGAGAAGAGACGAACAGCCACCTCACTACAACCTCCTTTTAGGTTGTAGCTGAGATCAATAAGGTCTTCCCTCAGCCTTCTCTTCTCCAGGCTAAACACAGAATCACAGGTTGGAAGGGACCTCAGGGACCATCTAGTCCAACCTTAAAAAACCCCAGTTCCCTCAGATGCTTCTCATAACACTTGTGCCCCAGACCCTTCACCAGCTTCATGCCCTCCTCTGGACACACTCCAGCACCTCGATGTCCTTTTAGTGAGGAGCCCAAAACTAAACACAGTATTTGAGGTGTGGCCTCACCAGTGCCGAGTACAGGGGATGATTACTTCCCTACTCCTGCTGGCCACATGATTCCTGACACAAGCTAGGATGCTGTTGGCCTTCTTGGCCACCTGGGCACACTGCTGTCTCATGTTCAGCCGGATGTCCGCCAACACCCCCAGGTCCTTTTCCACCGGGCAGCTTTCCAGCCACTCTTCCCCAAGCCTGTAGCATTGCATGGGGTTGTTGTGATCCAAGTGCAGGACCCTGGTCATAGAAGGAGATCAGGTTGGTAAGGCAGGACCTGCCTTTCATGAACCCATGCTGGCTGGGCCTGATCCCCTGGTTGTCCTGTCCTTGCCTGGTGAGGTCACTCGAGATGTATCACTCCATAATCTTCCCCGGTACTGAGGTCAGGCTGACTGGCCTGTAGCTACACAGCTCTTCCTTCCAGCCCTTCCTGTAAATGGATGTCACATGAGCAAGCCTCCAGTCATGTGGGACTTTCCCTGTTAATGTTGGAGAGTGGCTTGGCAAGTTCTTCCACCAGCTCCCTCAGTACTCTCAGGTGGATCCCATCTGGCCCTATAGACTTGTGAGAGTCCAGGTGGCTCAGAAGGTCATAAATTGTTTCATCCTGAATTATGGCGGATTTGTTCTGCTCCCTGTCCCTGTCTTCCATCTCAGGGGGCTGAAAACCCTGGGGATAACCGGTCTGACTATGAAAGACTGAGGTAAAGAATATATTTAGAACCTCATCCTTCTCCTCACCTTCATTGCCAATGTTCCCCTCTGCATCCAATAGAGGATAGAGGTTCTCCTTGGCTCTCTTTTTGTTAATGTATTTGTAAAAACATTTTTCTAATCCCTTACAACAGTGTCCAGACTAAGTTCTATCTGGGATTTTGCTTGCCTAATTTTCTCTCTGCATGACCTAACGAGGTCCCTGTACTTTTCTTAAGTTGCCTGACCCTTCTTCCAAAAGTCATGAACTCTCCTTTTATTCCCGAGTCCCAGCAAAACCTCCTTGTTTGGCCAGGCCAGTCGTCTTCCCCGCCAGTTCGTCTTGCGGCACTTGGGGACAGCCGGCTCCTGCACCTTTAAATCTTCCTTCTTGAAGAAATCCCAGCCTTCCTGGACTCCTTTGCCCTTCAGGACTTCCTCCCAACCAGTGCCCTGAACAGGCCAAAGTCTGTCCTCTGGAATTCCATGGTAGTGGTTTTGCTGACCACCCTTCTTACTTCACCAATAATCGAGGATTCTTCAAAGAATTCCTCATATTCAAAAAACTTAGGGAAAAGAGAGTTCACTCCTTGAAAATTATGTAATTCAGGACTGCCAAAAGGTTCACTCAAAACAAGAAACAAGACTCCAAATATGAATCACTGTATAATGAATAGAGAAACTTGGAACAAAGAAAAGAAACTTCATATCAAGGAAGAATCATTATCACAAGAATACAATCGTCTGGATGAATCCATAAAGATCACTATCATTTTACAAGAAGATGCTACCATGACTCCTAGGTGTCAGTGTGTTACATAAAATCTTTTATAAGCAGCAATGAAGGCTAATGCTGCTATTGAAAAATATTTTTAATGAGTCTTGAAATACTAGTTTGGGTTGGTTAATCATGTTATTCACTAACTACAATAAAACAGACTGAAATTTAGTTTTAATTTAGGTTTCATTAATGTTTCTTGTCAATATCATTCCTTTAACAAGCGGGTGAGTTATAGGGTACAATGAGGCTTTAAAAAAAAAGCTACTATTGTGGAATAGTTCCATAAATGCATTAAAACTTGATGTTACTTAGTTCATTTTGCAGGTTACTGAACTTGTAAATTGATAGAAAAAATTCTTCAGGGCAAACCAAACACAAAATCGTATACAGTTGCCTGGCAATAAAGCATTTTTATTGCTTATGATAATTAAACAAATTCAGTATATTAATTATGAGCATCATCATCTCACTTCACTTGCCTCTGACTAGGATTTAAATTAATGGTTATTTTATTTGCTTTTTAAAGTGCACATCAGGTTACAGTGTCCAAAAAAAGGAAAATGTATCCTATTAAAAAAACAAAAAATAAACAACCCTATATTCCAGAAGATCTTGTATTGTTACCAACAGGCAATGAATAAGCTAGTGAGACCAAATAGTAAATTTCAATGAGGTGTTTCGATCCAAAAAAAATGTTTAGCAGAAGTAAATAATCTGATTCTACTGAAGATAGCAATTAAAAGCATTTAGAAAAAATAATTAAAAATATTAAAGGAAATACAGTGGATTTCAATGATCCAATAGCTATAGGAGCAAAAAAATTAGAAGCTTTTTTCTTCCTTTTCTCCCTGCCTCAGTATATCAGACGATAAAAGTCTTCAGAAGAGTTCAAGGTACTGATGGATTAAGAAGCATTAAAAGGGCACTTAAGCCAGTTAGGGGAGATAAACACATTGCCATAGACCTAATGGATTTTTTTTTTTTCTTTTAGTTAATCTCATCAGCTGATAAAATGGGAAAACCCTGAGGGCTCAATTCAGTGCCCAGCATAGGTATCTCGTGTCTGAGGGTGTTTAGGACAGTCACAAGAGACCTGGAAGGTAGGAATCAGGACTACATGGTGGTACAGTCCTTCCACAGAGGCAGCTGGAGGCCAGGGCAGATGGGCAGGGGTGTGAGCATGGCACAGAAGGTTCTCTTTAGGCAACTGACTCAATGCCACTATATTCCTCCTCTTCTCTGGTGATAAAGTTACTGTGACAGGTTTTAGTGCAAAACTTCGGATGGACCTGTGGTTTACTGATCAACTGTCATGAACCCAGCTCCATTTTGCCAGTGGTTTATTCTGAGAATTTGTAAGGAAGGCCATTTTAGGAATTCTCGCTTTGGACACAAGTAGATCAATGATTTATCATCAAAATGGGAATATATTTCTATCGTACTGGAGGATCAGGTGAACAAGACAGTCCAAAACAAAGTAACTTGGAAATGGGGAATTAATTATTGATCATCTCCGGACAAAATTGAACATCTTTTCTCCCTTCTTTTCTGTTAAGCATTGCAAAATGTGATTAAAAGCTAGAGCACAAAGAGAAGACCAGGGAAGGATTCCAATGTCAAAGACTACATTGACTGAAACATCTTTTCTATTTTATATATTTCGGAATAAAATTACATTTGTTTAAAGTCATCTGACTTTTTGTTCAAATGGACTCCTGCATTAAGTAGAATCCTATTTCCTTCATCCTTACTCATCCTTGCTTACTCATTGGCTGCAATTCTTTTTGAATAACAAAATCTGTAAATTAACTGTGTAGTTAAATACTTATTTAAACAGAGACTTAAATCCAATTATATTGAGCAAAAACTAGTACTAAAATATATTTTTAAAAAGTAAATATCCCTGGCAAATTTTGTTTCAGAGCTCCTAAAACATAGCCGCAAATAGATAAAAAGGTAGACAAGTCTGCTTGTGAAACTAAAATAAACTCTAATAGGTCCTAATGTCATGAAATAAATACAATGGCTAAGTTACATTAAAAAAAAAAAACCCTGAAGAGTGTCTATAACTTAATCACATTATGTTAAAATACAGAGTTGATTGCAGAGGAAATGAGAAAGGACAAATAGTGGCAATACCTATGACTTTTCTAATGCATTATAATGGTGCTCTGACTATAGCTTGGCCTTAAAAACGCAGTTGTGACTGTTTTAAATATTTCATTTAACATTCATTAGGATTAATTCCCTTTTTCTTTTTTTTAAGTATGTTCTGTTTTTTGTTGTGGTGTTTGTTTTTATTTTAATGGAAAATGTCACTGGAAGCTTGGGGAAAATATGCATTAGTAATATTTTATTAATCTTCCCTGGCAATGTTTTTTTTTATCACAGAAGCATGAGAAAATAAGATAAGATATCTTTTGTAAGCTTGTGTCCCACAGTCACTTTCTAAGTTATAATCACTAAGTATTTGTCATTAATTTTATTTCTCTTTCATGTTATATCAGTTTCTAAACATAATTCAGAAAAAAAAGAAGTCTTAGACACTAACTCTTAGGCTAGTGACCAGTTTAAAATAACATGATGCAGTTGCTATAAAAATGTAATTCAACTTTCAATAGACCACTTGTGCCTGACAACTAATTTTTTTGTTGCTCCCTTGGGTAGTTGCTAGAAACAGTCCCCAGTGTAGATCCATCCTCTGACTGAAGCACAGAAAGGAAAAGCTGAAAAATGAGCAATGGGAACAGCTTGCTGATGAAGTTGAATGAAGAGCTAGTAATGATATTGATGACATTACTAATTACTTAGCAAGCAGAATTCAAAATGAGAATTCATTTATCATCATGATATCATCAATCAGCTTTCTGTTGCCTTGGGTAATAAGTTTGTGCATTCTTGGTGCAGTATAAACTTTGCTATATAACTGATTCTGGTTTGCACATCAGTGCTTCTTAATTTTCACCTTTTACTCTTCTAGGTATTGTATTGTGGCTTTATAAGTGTTCTATTCAAAGGTTTATGCCAATTTTATGCACAATCAGATAATGCGTTTAAAGACAGCAAAAGATTTCTGCCCCTCAAAACAAGCAAAAGTTCAACAGATTATCTTAAAAGGATCATAGCCTAAAGTCACATCCATCCCTGATGCAAAAGGAAGCATCTTCAAATTTGATGCTTACAAAGATTCAGATAGATTTCTAGACACATATTTTATTTAAAAAGTTACAGTAAAGATATGCCAGTTCCTCTAATTTGGGGATGCAGGACCAGAAGTCATAGCTCCTGAGTGCTTGAGTAGAAGCAACCTCTTTGGCATCGATTTAAGAAAAGCAGTCTTTTCAAACAATCTAGTATTCCTAATCCTTCAGCCTGTGACAGTCCCAAGAGACTGGAGGCTCTACTATCTCTTCCAAACAGCTGAGATTCCTGGCTGACTCATCCAGTTGGAGAGGGACCTGGCCAGACTTCACCAGCTCTGCACTCCAAGATTTTCCTCTGTACTGTCCAGCTTGGCATCTCTTTTTCATCTCTTTTCTGGATCCTTGAATTCCTGCCTTGGCTTTCACAGGGCCACTTTCCAGTTTTTGTAAGCAGATGCCATGATTGTTAGTGCTTTGCTGTGAGGTAAGTAAAGAGTATACTTGCTGAGTCATGAGGGAACTGCTAATTGTCCCCTTGGAATTCCCCAGAGCTGTCAGTGACTCACCCTACCAGCCCTGTATCATGGCAGTGGGGATTAACCCAGGGTCCTGAATGAAAATGCTGTCACTGCAGGGGTCTGCTAACCAACTGTAATCAGCCAAAGAACTACTGACCTGAATCAGCAAGTACATTGTCTTTTAATATTCTTATATGCAGCTTGGAGATACCCTAGAATTCATTAAACAACCTAATGGATCATCTGACAGTTGGAAAGGTTTTCTGTGTGAGTGAATGTTAAAGAAAACATGTTAAATTGAGGCTATAGTATTATGCCATCTCATTTGCACTGTTTTCTATAATTCTGATTAATGCTTAGATTGTGACTAACACATAGAAGGAATGAGGGATAACATGCGTAAAACTACAGTCTGTGGATGTACCCTCCTTCTAGTTTGCTCACCGACAGAAAGAAAACACATAAAAATAGAAAAGGAAAACACGTTAGTACTGTTTTTCAGTCTTATAAAATCTATAAGATTATAAATTTTTTTATTTTATATATAATTCCTTCTACAAGATGGGAATGCAGGATGTTTCATTTAGTTAAATATCACAATCAAGATAAAATAATTTATATACTTTTTATTACTATTATTTTAACTTTTTCTTTTCTCCTCTGAAAACTCCTTTACACAAAAACTCTAAAAATGGCCTTCTCTTTGTGTAATGGGTGATTTGGAGCAAGAAAGATTTCATCCACTGTAGCTCAGGCTGCCAGTCTTGTCAGAGGCCCCCATTGACAGAAGTCTACTAAATAATAAAAATGGAGCAGAAAGAGAGCAATTCTATGACCCTTTTTTGATTTGTTTTCTTTTTAATTTATCAGCATCTTTCAGTCATGGTATTGTGCTGGGAATAACTTATTGCTAAATTTGCTCCTATTTTTTAAACAGTGGTGACTGACTTAACTCTTTGAAAGTATTATTTTGCTTTTCTTCCTGTCCTTTTATTGTCTTATTTTTCTTTTTTCCTGAACACTAGAACTGGTACTCTAAAAGAGCTATAGATGAATCTAATGGCATTTAATGAGATAAATATGTGGAATGGAAAGCAGAAGAAAGAGAGGCCTCTGATCTTTTTAAGTTATTAGACTAAATGACAGTGGAAATTTCTTTCTCAATATATGCAGGCAGGTTGCTTTGGCCTCTTAAGTCTCTAATATTGTCAGTTATTCAAAGACATCTCTGAAGCTTTTAACCTCAACTTAATTAAAATATATATTATACCAATTGACTTCCATTATTTCAGCATCAGAGAGTCTTATCATGCTGTCATTATCTTAAGTAAATGGGTTTGTTTTAAATAATGTGCAGTAATTATAGTAGTGTCCATTAAAAACATGTCTCTTCAGTATCTTTTCAAATTATTTTAGCCATAGGTAAGGAGGAAGGTCTTTTTATATATATATTCCAAGCAACCTTTCCATAACTGAGGATTTTTCCACCTTGAAATCTTATTCATTCTATGTATTTTTTTTGCTTTCTAAAGTAGAATATATGATAGCTATTAATGAAATACTGTAATTTTTCATTAGTATTCTTTCCTGGAAAGCAGAAACATTTCAAAATGAAGGTCAATATGAAAAAAACTCTGAAAGAAGTGGTTTGTACCAAGAAATTCTCAATAGAGTTTCTCAATAAATTTGTAATTATTAGGTGTCATCTAACGGGTTAATTGTAATAGATCTTTTTCTTTTCTTATCTTTTCTACATTACGGGTATTTATTTGGGTGTACCCTTCTTTGCAAATAATTTCTTTTCCCCCTGTACAAAGCTATTGTTTAATCTCTTGAAAGATTCTTTAAAGTTTTTAATTTTAATTTCTTCCCATGTTTCAATTATACCTCCTTTTTTCCCCCATTTCCTTTCTTCACATTCAAAGCCTTCTAGCTTACTGAAGTTTTCCTACTCACTAGTAAAAGAATATCTTACATCTCCAACAAGATTGTGAGTCTAGCCATCTTTACCCATTGGTTTGATTTTCAAAAAGCATCTCTGAGCACCTGTACTGCTTCTCTGGTTTGGGATGATTCTTCTGCAAAAAATACCCCATTTGAATCTTCTTCAGTTTCATCTTTGCAATTATTTCCATGGAAAATTTGACAGCAGGTTGTTTGACATTGTGTTCTTGCCTTTGTCTGTTGATACAACTGTTGATCATTATAATCTTGTCATCCGTCAGGGATGTACAGATATATTGAGGAATACTTCTCTTGGCTTCACCTTTTGCCTAGATTGTAAACTATTTCCCTAAGGGACCATCTTTTTGTTCAGTATTTTAACACTGCCCGGCATAATGGAGTCTTTATTTTCTGTGTTATTCTGTTCCTGCAATGGCAGTACAGGGTAACATAATGACTATATTAACAAAAAACAAACAAAACAATAAAAACTTGATACAGCTTGGCAGTAATATTCAAAAATAGTATGAAAAGAAGATTTTTCTTCTGGAGTTTTGCTTTCTTTTATTAATAACCATTCTGACTGTAGATTGAGAGGCTGTACCACGGTGGTACATATTACAAGTAAATTATATTTGTAATACAAAATGTCTTCTACACACTATGTTCTCCTGTAAATTAGTGTTGTGTATGTACTGCATCTTTGACTGTATTAAACTGAACCTCATTATATTGACCAGAAAATAAATACATCCACTTCAGCATTCAAATTAGCAAAATTATTAAAAATGAAGGCGACACACTGAATATTTTTCAAAATGTTTGACACACAGCCTGTGTGTTGTATTTCCTTATATTATTCCAATGTCACACACGACCTTTTGTATCTGTTTCAATGGTGTTCTTTGGAAAAAAAAAAAAAACAAAACCAAACTAAACTTACTCAGTTACTCTGAATTTCACAGATGTTCCCAGAGTTCCCCCACTGTCACATTGAGTAGGGGGCTTCAGGAGCTCCTTCCTACAAATTAGATGGAAAGCCTTGAAGTTCTGGCTCTTCCTCATTGCCCTGTTTCAAGCCAATGATAATTTAACTGATGTTCATCACAAGAAAATATTTTTAGGAAACTAACTAACTAACTAGGTGAGCAGCACCTTGATAATTCTTGAATATAATTCCTGTTGCATAGGCCAATGCAAACTGGAGACAGTGGATTATTTGTTTCACTACTCTTGCCTTGGAAATAAAATAATTGCAGTTTGCCAGATTCTCTTCAGAGAATCATTTAACACCAGACAAACTTCAAGATAAAATCATGCGTAACAATACAACGATTAATAAAACAATTGCTAGGTTTTCAGAAAGCTTTATGGAAATAAAACCAAACTGGGCTTAAAATGACCTGCACTTAATTCTACTCCACAACATTTTTAATCCTGTTTAAAGTGGCAGGATGCTGACACAGCATTTACATAACTGGAGTCCAATCCACAGCTCAGACTATGATTGACTATGATCCCAGGTTTTTGGTTTGATCAAATGAGTCCTTCATGTCAGGATAAGACTATCCTTATGTAGCCATTTTCTGAACACTTCTAGGCATAAATCACTCCTAAATGCTACTTATTAACACAATATGTTATCAGTACTTTTCAGTCAGCAATCTCACTTCTGGAAGAATTTATGCTGTTAGGCAGCTCTAAACACACTTATATCCTAGTCCAGGGATGTTGTTCAGTAAAGCCCGATGAGACAACTCTAATAACTAAATTAATCAGTATTTACTTAGTATGTCAATCAATTGGTTTACCAATTCACTCAGATAACCAAACGGTTAACGAAGATGCCCTCTGAAGACCTGTGAAGCAGACTTCAGTCCCTGTATATAATTTCTTACGCTCTGAAAATCATATTTCATATAATTAAATCTGTAAGTAAGCAGCTATACAAACAAAACAGAGAACACTGACTGAACTAAAGATGAGGATAACACCCAATCTTTGGAGTGAATTACCCATTACATGAATTATATGTCAATTTTGTTTGTTCACCATGTACTATGTGTAATGCTCCTTTACAATCTTGCAGCTGTGCAGCCGGATTAAAAAGACTGCCTCTTTGCCTTGTCATGACAGGGAGCTTCTGGAGGCAGAGACAGGTTGCTCTTCCATTGGAAGTGACAAAGAAAGCCAGGGAGACGGTAAGGAAAGGAGAGAGAGAAACTTCTGGAGCACGGTTTGGGGCAGGGAGTCGGAGCCAGGCACACAGTGGGGAAAAGGCTGTAACACAGAAGTTTAAGAGACTTCGGAGAGTAGGAAGTGGACAGTCAGGTCTGATATGTAATGTAAGAGGAAGAAAAAAACAGTCTTTTTAGGGATCTACTGGGGATTGTGTGGAACATGCCGCACATGTTTTGCAATCCCAAGCACTGCACACCTGAACTACTTCTCAAATACCGCTGCTTTTTTGGGAATTAAGTAGCTGCAGTTTGCCAGACGCCATGGAATTCATTTAACATTAAGAAAAACAAATGTCTCGATTTTTGCAGCCCAGAAGGATACTAAAATTTGCTTGTTTGAGTAAAACCCTGTTAGGAACTGTCTATTCTATGATGACACTGTGGCCAGGATGTTGCTTACAGACTTCTTCCAGTCCATTATGGTTTACCCAGCAGAACTGAGTTGTCTTTATTGGTTTTGTTCTGATGATAATTAAAGATATCTTTAGAGAATAAAAGTCCTTTTCTATTCTTAAAAAGCCTATTTTAAGGAAAAGATGTAGGAAGATCTGCCTAAAACCTCTAGCCAAGGTTTCACTGACCTGTAAGGGCCCTGCTCAGGGCTAGAGGGACCTTGGATACCCCGCCTTAGAAACCAACCTGCATTAGAAAGTTCTTGTAACAGCCTCCATTTGCAAATTGCCGGCACTCACAAACAATATCCACTAGTCATATCTTTTTTATTATTTTCAAACACTAAAGAAGAAATTCATTACTCTGGACTTCATTCTAAGTATTGACTTTCTTAATGTTGACAACACTGATATTTGTAGAATATTAAGACACCTAAATAAGTACTGGGATATTTTGAAGCAGAGATGAGGATGTTGCTATATGATTCCTATCAGCTCTAGGGGGAAATATTTCATTATTAAATCTGCTGCTCTGCTTTGAAAAAGCTCAGCAAGTATGTTTTAAAACCTGCCTTTTCTAGCATTCCATACTCATTTTGTTGGAATGGGATATGCCCAAAAGAGAGTTTTCTAGTTGCTCCCAGAACTCTTTGGTAGGAGAAATCCACTTCTCATTAGTTCTAATAGTGTGTGCCTGTGCCACAGTCCCACACGGGTTTATCTCTTTCATTCCTTCCTGTCTCTCTGTGGGCATTAAAGTAATTCTAGCTTCCTTACAGAGCCCTTATGACTTTTTACCAGTCTCACCTATGACAAATATGTGATCTTGTGGTGAAATATCTTCTTTGATATGTGATATAGGGCAAAGAGGGCAATAAAGAGTGCGAAGTGACAGCTTTTCTTGTCCTGTTCTCAGCGTTTATTTCAAAGGGAATATAAATCACTCTCTCACATAGAGATCACAAGAAACATTGATTATTTCAGTAGCTCAGCCTGTCATCAAGAAGATATAGCTACAATAACCTGGATCCCAGACTATCGTAAGAGTTTTGTCCATTCTTGAATTTTAAAATATGCCACAGCACATAGACAGTTCCTGTAACCACTTATTTCTGGAAATTGTTATGCTTCATTGTTAAAAAGGGTACTTAACTACACAGTCGATTTAAACTCAAGACACTAATTAAAGATTTTTAATTTAGTTCATGTAACCAAAAATACACTTCTACCAAAATAGTCAATGTTTTCAGCCTATGTGCAAGTTATAAACAACCTGAAAACAGCTCATAGATACATTTCCCAAAGCATGCTCATTTCACCACTGGCTGAGTACAATGCTGCCCTCTCTCTGCATGTTCAGAAGAACCTGTTCCATCCTTGTAATTGGCAACTCTCTTCAGTTTATGGACCCAAAACTATTTCCAGTCTAGATGGAGACCCTTGATTAGTAAACAGAAGCCTGATGACAAGCTTGTTTTCTATCATTATCTTTCAACACTTCTCAACAGTAGTCCGCTACTGTGCTACCAGGGAATGAACCAGGTTAGTGAATATTCCTTGGTATTGGACCTCTGTCAGCAATATTAAATATTTCCTATTTGTGCCAGCTAATGGTTTCCCAAAAAATCCCTGGACAAGGTTTAGGAGCCTGAATATCCCAGGAACTATCCTTAACAAGCAATTTGCATGTGATCTCCTTGTTCTGGAGATTAAGAGAGTTTATTAGCATAGGCATGTCATGCTGTGCCAGTTGGCCTCGGTGCTCAGAAATATTCCCAGGCATATTTAATCTACTTGCATATGTTAAAAATCTGAAGGCCTTATATTAAAATACTTTATTGTAATATAGCTAACTTGTTAGTTTATTTTCCCTTTCTTTTTTTCTGTTTTTGGTTGTATGAGAAAAAGTTTTTTTAGCTGTTTAATTCTTTGATCTCTTATTGTAGTTATCTTGATTCCTGTTTTCATCTCATTTTTGTTACTGTGAATTCAAACTTCAAATATATTGATCTATTCAGACCCATATGTAATTTGTAATTGTTACAGCCTAATATAAGGAAATGTGAGGCCCCTCAAGGCATGTAATAAATAATTTTATCTTGAATATCTGAACTGCTAACTTAAAATATTTATCAGGCACCCAGCTTAAGAAACAGTGATAAATTATTTGCACATATTTCACTCTCAAAAAGTGAGAGGCCTTTAGAGAGAGCTGCATTTATTTTCCTTGTGTTGAATGAAACAAGTGTTCCCTTGTTATGCAGTAGCAACTATCAGGAATGTTCTGAATTGTGTCAGTTTGATTAAAGTGGGCGTTTCTGAGCCTTTCTACAGCACCAATTGTACTTGTGACAATAGCAGAACAAACACCCAATTTCAAATGCAGTAAATCTATTCCAACTCTTCTTTGAATAGTAAAAAGTAGGAAATATATTTCTACTTAATATCTGCTAGCTTAAATGCTCCCTGCATGTGAGGCACAACTCACTTCACCCATAACCAAAATGAACAGTAGTCCATATCTGATAAAACAATAGTAAAGGTTCACTATCTCTCTTGGGATTTATTTTTTTAATAGGTATGAAGCAGGCCTGATTACATAAAGCCTACTGAAGTAGTCAAGGTATCTGGTAAAATTTCAGAATTTTAATTTAAGAATCTGTGCTTATATAAGCAATATGTTTATTTTGTTCTCTCATTAAGAGAACACCATTAGATTCTCCTGAATTACTTGAAAGATTACTTGTACCTTTTTCAAAGGTATTTCTGAATCTGTTTGGTGTCTAGTTAAAACTAGAGTACATAAAAAGAGATCTTAACTAGTAATGCTTGGATATAGATGGGTGAGAGACATGGGGAAGTGGGAAAGAATAAAGGTATGTGTAAGTCAGATACATTCCATTTATCTGCTGGATGATGACTTCATTATATTAAATTGCATTTCTAACACATACACATAACACAGCTTTCTTTTTCTATGGAATTACTGTTGACTTACAGTACTCAAGAAAAAGGCTTTTTCTACTAAGAACTACTAATTTAAACAACTCAAGATAAATAGTAATGTCCTATAACTCTATCACCCAGGATAAACAATATTTTTACAATTAAAGACTCTCTTCATAATTGCTACAACATTTCTAGTCATAAGAATAAATGAACCAAGATCTTTTCAATGCAATAGAATGACTTGCTTTTAAAAATTAAAATTTATTAATGTTAAAGGATGAAGGAATAGTTTTGTCCTCTAAAATGGAAGATTTCTGAAATGGAATTCCTGGTGAAGAAGGTTAGATATTACCACTTCAAAAAGCCAACTTTGCAACTAGATTTTTATTTATATCACCACTCTCTATGTGTCAATATTCAATTTCCTGTTCTGTGGGAAGGCGATCACAACTTTGAGGCTGGATTTTTCCAAGGCAGGACTCTCTTAGTCTGTCTTGTGGTTCCATTTCACTTCAGCATCTCTGAGCAAGAACTCCAGTTTCCAACCTGTGTTGTACATACCTTCTACACTCTGGACTAAAAATTTGTGCAGAATAATACAATTATCATGTAACACACATAGTATTCTACTCCTAGAATACTCCATCGCTTCTTAGTTAAATCATTAATTTAGAAAAAAAGAAAAGCAGAATTACAAGAACTATGCTTTGGTCTTGCTCCCTCACATCTAGATTGATTGCATTGCTTACCTGCCTGTTGGTCCTTTTCATATATATTGTTACTGGGTTTGTTTTAATTTTAAAGACAATTTCATTTTACATATCTTTATGAGCATCATCTAGAAGTTACGGTGTAATTCTCAAAGAAAGGAGGACAAGAAAAAGACAAGGCAAACAGATGAACAACATTCTGTTTGACTATGAAAATCACTATGAAATATAAAGAACTTATACTTTTTGCATAGGAATTTTTGTTATTATAACATGACATGTTATCATGTTAACATAAAATATTGAGAGCTTTAACTACAGCTCAGAAAAACATTTCACAATGAAGGTTCAGTGCATCAACAGTTCCTCTGCTGGGAGAAAAAATCTGTAATGAAAAAAGAAAAAGAAAAGAAAGAAAAAGAAAGCAAAGCAGGAAAAGGAAAAGGAAAAAGAGGAAAAGGATATGGAGAAGAAAAAGAGGAAAAGAGAAAGAGAAAAGGTTTTGTTTCTTTAAGCACTTCTGCCACATCCTGCCAGGGAAGGAGGGAGAGGTGACTCAGATTCACTGATCCTCTTGGTGTGAATTAAGGTGAAACAACAGAAGGTACATACACAAACATTACTTTTACTATGTATAATTGCAATAGCATTGACAGGGGCCCAACAACATTGTAAAAGTTACTTCTTAGCTTAAATCTTGAGTTTCCTAATTAGTTCAAGACTTGAATTACTTATTTGTCCCAAGCCTTGCATTAATTATTTAGAAAGGGTGAAAGAATGAAAGAAGGATAGGAGGGAGGGAAGAGGGGGAAAGAGAAATCATGGGTCTGGGTTCCAGTGTTGGTCCAGCCAACAGAGGGTGTCTAGTTGGCCAGCGTGCTCATTCAAAAAAGCCCCCACAATGGCACTTGCCTTCCCCCTTTTATGTTCACCAGTCAGGGTTTTTGCATCTTGCGAGTTTGAGACATTCCTCTGAAAGGCTCAAGGGATCCCCACTCCTGTCTCCTTATGAAGTTTCACGTTGTGCCAATTGGTTAGCTATCGTTACTAGCTGTGTAAATTATCACCCATGTTCCTTACAAGAGTTGAGGGGCAAGTTTTCTCAGTCCTGAATTAAGTCAGTGGTCGTGATCTCCCCCTGCCACCTTTACCTTTCCCCTAGTTACCACAGGTTTGGACTGACTTCACACTTTATCACCTGGCTGGGGCGGGAGGTTCCCATTTATGTGTCTCTCAGTCCTTCTCCAAGGATACAATCATAAAACAAATGCCTCCTTACCTCTCAGCTCCCTCCTCTGTCAAATCCTGTTTTGCAGAGCTCACACGGTTCAAACAGTTCTTTGTTCCAGGTGGTTACAAGTCAGCCTAGGTGTTAAATTGCTTGTTCTTCCAGTTGGTCTCCTGAAACCCCTTTTGGGACAACCACAGACTCTGGCAGAGTAGTATATTTTCTGATTGATGATATCTGTAAAATAGCTGTTTGAACCACTCTTCTTACATTTATGTTCCATTATCTAGAATGTATTTCTGGTCTATTCAGCAATTCTTTTTGAAAGCATAATTAAGGTACCCTATCTCGTCTTGGCCCAGCTCTGGCATTTCTACTAAATGGAGGAATAAAACATCAAATGTATCTCTACAGCCATCTCACTCACTGCTGTGGTCTGCATTCTACCTAGCAACTGCAAAGAGAGGTAAGAGAGGGAGCGTCCCCCATGCCTTCAACCAGTCTGGAAAATGACAAAAAAATTACAAAAAAGGTCTGACTAGTTAATTGAGTTCCTGCTTACCTGAACTTTGCAGCACAGGGAACTTTCCAACACTGTTGCAGAGACACAATGATGAGAGAGAACCTCATTGCATCCCTTTTTCCATCCTCACACTGAGCAGCAGGGCAAGCCAGCCATGAAATATGCAGCAATTTACAATGTTCCTGGAGGTGCTAAACTGCACAACCCTCTTCAAGACTCCAAAAGGAATTTTTGCAGGACTGCCACAGGGTTCCAGATATAAATCCCTTTCTGTATCTGACAACAAAAACCACGTTCCTGCCTTTATTAAAATCATACCATTTTATTGATTTTACTCCTTTCCAAATACCCAAAGAGACTAAACATTGATACCATCTATTTATGGTCTTATCTGGAATTTGAACATAAGAATATGAATATGCAGGAAATAATAATGAATAGGAATCAACAGACAAGCAGACAGATGGACTCAGGCCCAGGGTACACAAAGAATTGAAAGTTGAGACAACCTAGAGAAGGTCAGGAAGTTTCAAGGCATTTGGGAAGGAGTTGAAGAGATGAAGAAAAGTAGATTGTTACAATGAAAAAAAGTTGTCTATTCTAAAGACTTCTACTAGAGATCATAGCCCTAAGGACACCAATAACTTTATTAAACATTTTTACTTATTTTTATAGAAAAATATTTCCACAATTTCTTTTTACATATAGGTTTAGCTTAGGGAACAGAAGCTAATGACATTTGTATATTTGATATAATACTTTATATCATATACATATATATACATACATATAATTCAATGTACAGGTTTATGAAAGCAGAAGAAAATTGGTAAGATCGGTACTTTCAAGAAAGCAACACGTATAAACACGAGTTAAAATTTTGTATGCTGTAGTATACTTTTAGTCTCAATTTACTCATTTAATTGTCCTGAGTGAGTTGATCTAACTTAATTAAATCAGTTGAGTCTCTAAGGTATATCAAAAGGCCATATAAAGGAATATGATTGATCTAGCCATATAGAGGAATATGATTGATCTAGCCTTCACACTGTGCTGAAATTACCATATTTTGTGTAGATCTCCAAAATAAATATTTATCAGGAAAAACAGTAAGTTTTTTAAATATAGTTATAATTAGTTGGAATAAAAGAAACCACAAATATAAAGAATATTTGCTATATTTGGGTTTACCATCCTTATTCTGGAAGCAGTGGGACAAATTCTGCAATCTATCTCATGTTGGCTAGGTTCTTTAATGTTACCTAATACATAAATCTGACCCTAGTATTATTACTTTTTTTTTTTTTTAACTTTTTTTTTTCTTCCCCTGAATGACAGCATTTAGCTTCAAGGGAAAGCAAACATCCCACCCTGCTATACACAAAAGCAATAGCTCTTGTCAGTACTAGGTCATCTCTAAGCTCACTTTTTCTCCTGCTGTTGATGCTAAATAAGTTCAAGGGCTCTGAGATGGATTGGTGATATTGCTGCTAGCAATTGCAACCAAACCCTTCTGGGTGCGAATTTATGGCAGCAGCCCCTGGCCTTCCTGAGCAGATGCATTTGCAAATGTTTCCACCTTGACCAAACACATCAAACTCAGAATATCAGCATGTTTATTGCTGGTGGAGTGCAATGTCTAGCTACCAGGAGTGGCAATTGTCTCCATTTCAGACCTTTCTTGTTTTACCAGCTTTCACATCTGCCACTTCTACTGTATCACATACCAGGTATGACATAAGAACGAGGGCAAAAATCCTGGGACAACTGCTTCTAAGGAAGTTTCTTGGACATTATGATGAAAAAGAAAGTAAGCAAAGTGAAAAGTCAACTTGCAAACTGTGTGCAATTTTTACTATATAGATTTTAATGAACAGGGTACAAAGGAAAGAACAATTCACAAGATGGAAGTGCAGGTAACTGTGTAGGAAGGCTGGACTCACACTGACTTTACAGTGGAATCTGGGTGTTCAACTCCCAGTGGGGCTTGTGAAATGTCATTCTTAATTGACATGGAAGAAAATTTACATTATTCTGTGTTAAAATTGTGGTGATTTCATAGGATTGTAATAGAAAATTATTGGAATTACACAGTGAAGCATGTTAATTTTTCCATATCACCACCCAATAAATTCTGCAATTAACCCATTTCATTGCTCTAATATCATGTACTTTGGGGAAATCTTTTCAATTAGAAACTCAGCAGTAGGAGCAGAGAATTTGATAGGATGCCTAAAATTGGATTTACATTACTCATTTTCCCTTAAGGTTAAAATAGGTTTTTAAAAAATAGCAATTTTTCTTTACATCTTATCAGCTTTTTCTCTCCTTCCAATGGAATTAAAGCATGATATAAAGTCAGAAAGCACAGGGATAAAAGTCAAAGAGACTTATGCATTTATTAAAAGAAAATATGTCATTTAGAATAGTCACAAATGAATGGTAGCTGGTTTAACCATCATCAAAAAATGAACACAGACATTTTTTCTAGCCCATTTAATTCTTGGCAAGGACCTCAAAGTGAATAATTTTCACTGAAAATTTAGAAAAAAAAAACAACAATCGCAACAATAAACAAAGAGTATTTAATCTCTAAAAATGTATATTATTTGCCATTTTTAAATAAACACAATTAAATGCAAGGTGCTTATCATAACTAAGCTGTCTGTTGAACTGTCTCTATTGAGAGAGAAATGGGATATATTTTCTATTCCAAAGAGATCAGCAAGTGAGAGGACAAATGCGGACATATTTATGGAGTTTTGCCAGAGGGACAGTTAGGTGTTTATGTCTCTAGTTTCTTTGCTTTGGTATGGTTTTGTTGGGAGTTCTTCCTTTGTTGTTTTTTCTTCACCTGTGTTTTGCTTTTACAGCTGTTTTTACAGTGTTGTTGGCACTGATCAAGAAACTATTGCTCAAAGCCCATATTTTGCATTAATGTGTTTCCTGACCCTAGCCTGGGGTTCGTTTTATACAAAATCAGAACTGAGGTTCTCACTATGCTTTTATAGTCTCGGTACATTTTTTCCTTTCACATTCTATTTTCATGTTCTCGTGCTGAAAGATACAAGGAGATCTCATTGATTGCAAAGACTAAAACATATGCCTTAGGTTTGGAAAACATGGCTCTAGAAATTTTGTAAGGTAGCTCTAGAGGGATTGTGACAGCTTCATTCAGACACACTGTTAGAATAGCAATTAATGTGAGCCTCTACAATTGTGTACCAATGCAAAGGAGCTATGAATTTTATAATATTCGTTTGCAAGAACTCACAGAATTGTGACTGTTCTTGACGTAAGGAATTCCCAGGACACAATTCACCAGAAGTACAGTAATCTTCATTACTCTTCAATACACTTATAATGCTGGCTATTATAGGTTTAATTAGACTTTATAGAGACTATACTACCCATTAAAATAATGAATGAATTCTGGCATTAAACTTGGACAATAATCATTACTGTTCTGAAACAGAAAGATATTTCCTTTGCCAAATGAGATGAGAACCTCCCTTTGGAAAAAACCTCAAGATCTAGTTCATCTTGAATACAAGATTTCTCATTAGTCAGGAAAACAGGTCAGTTTGCAGGAAAAGCTCCTAATTCACAAAAAATTTAACATGAAGTCCAGTTTCTTTATTCTTTTGAGTAACTCTAATATGGCAAAGTGAACTCTATAGAATAAGAGTATCAAATGGAGAGATTTCTCTCAGAACAAGCCAGCAATTAATTTACAGTCATGTTGATCAGCAGATTTTGTATACGTAGGGGGCACGTGACTGCTGAATTCCTTCCAGAGCCTGCATAAACTCCCTCCTAGAACCTCCATGGAGTCATTAGTTACTGCGGTCAGTAAAGACCATATTTAGAGTAAAAAATAGAGAAATATACTAAGACATTATTTTGAAGGGTCAAGCATTGCTTAAGCAAAGGGATTTTTAATAGTACTTTTCTCACTTCATTCATGTCACTTTTAGATTGCATATAATATCAATCTCATATGCTACTAGTAATTAAAGATTTAGATCCACAAAAGGACAACTTTTGAGAGGTACCAAAACACTTAGGCACTTAAGCATTAAATTTAGATTCTTCAGAATATCACTCAAATGACTTAATGCCCCTTGGTGTTTTCCCCCATGATAAAGGTGTTGGAGTCTCTTCCCTTAAGGTCGGTTGGGTTTACCATATATGGGTTTATTTTCCACTTAGATCAACAAGTTAGGCATTCCTCAGTCCTATGCAAACCACACTGGGATATGCTTTCACAGTATCTTACCCAGATGTCCACTGATGAAACACAAAAACTGAAAGAAGAAATTTCCTTCGTTCTAGCTCAAAAGGTTATTTATTAATTTGTTTTCATAGCATGTGTGATACAGGAGTTAGAATCTATGACCTTCGTCCAGTGCCTGAATTCCTGCTTTTTTCTTTATCAGTTAAGCATACTAAGAACTAGTTTTTGAAGACTCAAAATCTAGCCTTATGTTTCAAGGACAATCGTCCTCTCATGCGCTTTCTGTTATCTCAGACAACAGTTTTGTTGACTGTTAGAGATTCTGAGAGCAATTAAAAATCTCTTCGCTCATTGGGTACAAAGCAAGGTGTCTAATTCAGCACTGAACATGCCTTGATGACAAGAGATGTAAGAGTTTCAAGTTATGAGCCTTGCAATACCAGTGACTCAGGTACCTATAATGTGTTTAATTTATAGAAAAACGATTATCTTTTCTGTAGAGATCATCCTGGAACTTGCATGCTAACTTGAATTGTGTGGATATTTATTTCTCTGGATTCAGAGATACTTCACAGAAAAATAAATCTGAAGGAAGAATATGTGATGTTAACTCTAGATTGAGAAACATTCTAACAGTAGGAAGTTGGTGTCTTTCATCTGAGATACTGTTAACAGATTTCAGTAGGTCATGAAGACAAAAAATGCCACATAATGTCACCTCCAAGTTACCTGGAATGGTGAGATACTAATTTTTAACAAAATTGTCACAGATTAAGAAGTTATGAGTGCCAACTTGTATAAATGCTTAACAACAGCTAGGGATAGTTTCCAGTTGTTTAAAAAATACAAGAATATAAAATAAAAATCTAAACTCTAGAAAATATTTTAAAATGGGTTTTCCTTTTATTGAAAATGTTGCAAATAATTATCTCTTCATTAATCAAATCCAAAATGACATTACCATTTTTGCTTCCTGGGAAATGAAAAACATATGTCATTACTTGATTATTGTTCAGTGCAGACTTTAATTGCTTTGACTTCTTACTCTTTGCATTGCTATGAAAAATCCAATGGCCTTTATGTTACATTAAAATATCAGAAAAAAATAGAGATACATTTCTATCTTGAGATGAAAATAGTATTTGTTTTTCATGTTCCAGTCCAGTGTTGGGTCTTAAATCCTCTACGGGTATATTTTAAACTAAGACCCCAAAAGGAGATATGCTTATTTCTTCTCTTTCTAAAGAGATGCAAATAAGAGTCAGACAAACGGGTATTCATGATCATGCATAAAAAGATCCCCCTCCTTTTTCGTCCCTTGAAATTTTAGACCATCACATCCTAAATAATTTTATTAGCACATTCTTAGGAACATACAAATATTTCAATTTTAAATTACATATTGTATTTGTTTCTCCTTTTTATTTTGTGTTTTGTATTAAATTATCTATTCATTGGTATGCTAGCAGTAAGAAACAGGATTTTTTTCCAAAGTTTTTTGTTAAATTATTATTATAAATTTGTTATGGAGAGGATCATCTCTACAGCCCAACCCTTCCTTATAAATAAAGACTGGGCTATTGTATAGCCCAGTGTTGAGTTTTGCAATATGGGAGCTGGCATAGAAAATGTAGTGAGAAGTCACTCGGGAGTTTGATATTAAAATGTGTTCCATATAAAAATCCTGATTTCTGCTAAACATCAGGTGCTTTAAAGGCCTTTCATGCTGAAGTTATTATCAGTGAGTTTAGCTTACATATCTGGGTTTTTGAGCCTTTCCCAGTGCACAGCTAGATTCTCCCCTGCAGTATGTAGGAGGCTATCTGAATTAATGCTTCTGCAGTTTACAAAACCTCTTGTGCTACATAATTTTGCTGGATGGAAAAAGATGGAATTAGATCTCTGTTGGCAGACTCAGTGCAACCACTCACATATGAGCTGTCCTGCTGTTCCCTCTCTGAAAAGCCATTGTCTCTCTATCATTGTAGACTTCCATCTTGGCAAAATTGCATTGCCACAGTGTGATTTCCATGGGCTTTATTTTAAACAGAATTATTTATGCTATTCTTACAAAATCTAAATCACCATGACAGCCTCTAGAGTGAAGGTTAATTCTGTTGCCAGCAGCTGTATCTTTGCCGTCCGAAGCTGAAGCTTGAGGTGGCAGCAATTACTGGCCATCCCTGTTCTGATAAATTTGTGTTTTCCCTTTGATCAAAAATGTCAAGCTTTTAATTCTGCATAATCATTGATCGCACGAAGCATCAGACCATCTTGTTTTAGCATAATTCACATCTGCTGATATCTTCTAGTCACACAGGTAAAATGCATTGACCTAGAACATGCTACTTTAACCTCAGCACCCTTATGTGGCAGAATGCCAGCTGCTTCTGAAATACTATTACCAACTACCTGAAATCCCAAGAGATGGCACATTAGCCGAAATTATTAAAAACAAAGCAAAAAACAAAGCCCCCAAAATTACAAAAACTAAGAAAAAAATCAACCACCATCCTTCCTGGCATCACATGCTTGCTACATTTGCAATGCTAAGTACCGCATTGCAGTACAATACTAAGTACCTTTTATTTTTACCACTGTGGTCAGGGAGAAATAGTAGTGAAAAATAAATAACTAACAAACTGCAGTCTTTATGTAATACCTTTTTTCCACTAGATATTGAGGAAACCTAGTATGACTGCATTCATCTTTGGATACACAGAAGTGTAACGGGAGAGCACAGGATCCAGGGTACCTAAAATGCCAATAAAGGTCCCAAAATCGAAGTGCCAGAAACTAAAATGAGGTGGAGGAATGGTATCACAAGGGGGACCATAAGGCCTTTGATCTTTAAGAATCCTGTAAGTCATGCAGAATACCTGTTAAATTTATGTTACACACTAGAGACCTTCCAGAATAACTGGAGCATGCTACTCTAATGATGGGTAAAAAGCGATATGTCCAAACTGCAAAAACTTTTTTAAAATTTATTTTATACCAATTTGGGGCAGAAAGTCAAAACATTAAAAATTATGTGTGACAATAATTACTGTGTATTTTTTAAAAATGCAGTGCCTTACTTATCAGTTTCAGCTTTTTATGCTGCTTTGACTTCCAAATTATGTATTTTCAGCTCAGATTTCTAAACATAAAACCAATTGATAAGCAAACCGAACTTTTCATTTTGAAAAATGCATAAATGGGACTATTTCAGAACTCTTTATTCTTGCTTTTTTCCTCATAGTGAATAAATTCACATAATAAGAACATTTCCTCCAAACTTTCTGTTTCAGTAGAACTGCACTTTCTGATACTTTCAAGACATTTTATATTGCAGTAAAAACAATAGCCAAGTAGCATCATGTAATGCTCTGATAAACCCAATGGAACCATTTACTATCTGTTATCTCCCTATGTACATGAGTTTTAAACATATGCTAATGGGAAACTCCTATAACAGGAACATCCTTCCACCACTTAGATAAAACCTGTAATCTTAGAGCTCTGAACATTTTGTATTCTTAGTATGCTGTGACACTCTTTCAATTCCTTAAGCCAAAAGCGCTAAGACTAGGTAGGGTTATATGAGGGTTTTACGTTTGTTCTGAATTGTATCAATTCATTTTTTACATTATTCACCATCACAGTTTTGCACTTTGTAACTTAGAAGCACAATTTTTAGAGTTGAAGCAGCAAACTTATGTTCAGATGGGAGGGTCTACATGTCATATTTTCATATAAGGAAAATTGCTCAGGTCTACACCGAGCAGGGTGGTATATCTCTTTTGACCACATCCAGTAATGCTCACTCCATTTTATAGTGACTTCTAAGACTGTTGTATGAATTTAGCTGTAGACTTGTTCTTTAACAAGGATTATTTACTGTACATGAGAAGTTTAGAAGTTCCGCCATTTTTCAACAGTCTGAATGATAAAACGTGGTATTGTTGAGATGAAAGTTCATCAATGCAAAAGTTCTAACACAAAAAGACCTTTTTTAAAAAATGGCAACAAGAGAAAGAACAAAAAAAATACCTTTACAACTGGATAGAAATTATCAAAGAATGTTTCCAAACAGGTTTTAAACATCAAAATATTTTAATACATTTGAAAGTATTTGGAAAACAGTTTGGTCATTTGGTTTGGTCTTTTGTTTTGTTTTCATTTTTTTTTTTTGTCACCTTGGCCAACCCTTATTCACACTTTCACACTAGTTTTTATATGCTCCAGTAGAACAAGGGTACTTGAATTCCCTCCCTGTTATCACACTGCATAAAAGGAATAAATTTAATTAAAGCAGCAGTGCAAAGCAAAAAAGATTTAGCAATGACAATATACATTTAGACTAAGCTCACTTAGATAAACATTCTTCATGTTTTTTAATAATGTCCTTTCTTTTGGTCAGAACGACTTTTGGGTAACCCCTGCTTTTCAGAGTTTAATTCCTCAATGACTGAAGGAATGTGACATATGATATTTAGCCATTCCAAATGCCATCCTATCTGGGGAGCACTTAATTATTTTAATTGCTGGCAGGAGCTGACTAGCTTTTCACTGGGTGCTGTAAATACTTTCCAACACATTTTGAACCCTCCCATATCTACCCAGAAGGGGTCATAACAACACTTTGAAAATGCATATATGTGCCATACTGTGACTATATTCACAATATACCATACGTGAATCAGGGCATGGAGGTCAAAACCACAATGTGCGTTTTTATAAAGGGTTACAAACATAAAACTTCAGTTTCCTCTGTGTGGATATGGACATCCGTAAGTAAACAGCTCTATCGCAGGTGTTAGACAGAAGTTCTTTTTACATGCAATGGAAAGGAACAGACATGCATAGGCATCATTCACTTCACCTTAAGGTAGGCATAAAAAAATGCCAGAGGAATCATATCCTAAGAGTACTTCTCCATCCACTTAAAAATGGAGCTCAGCTGTAGATGTCTAAATCGTAGACACCAACATTAGCCAAGACAATTTCCACCCTAAATGTCTTTCTCATTTTGGTACACAGATGGAGCTATCCTAAGGCAGGCCAATCTTTCAAAGATATTTTACACTCTGAAAACAGGGGGAGTTCCCTGTCGTTCCAGGTAAACCTGAATTACCAAATGGATTAGAGATTAAGCCCATATAAAGATTTCATTATCAGATATTAAAGATAGTGTGTGCTGGTTTGAAAGTCTTTTGAAGCTTATAGATACAGTATTCAGGCTTTAGCCTTTTCTGCTTGCTTGCTTGTTTTTACTGTTGTAAATCCACAAATTAACAGATACTTAACTTTTTTATTTCAAATAAAATAATTTGCATTTATATTGCTCAGGCTTATCAAGTAACTTGGTACTTCCATCATTAACAGAAATTATTAAAATACTTAATATGTAATTAATGTTTTCTCTGTCAAATTTCATCCATAAAAAGGCATTATATGTATATTTTTAAATCTAACAAGCAGACATTGCTGCTGCCTATGAGTTCTAGGACTAAAGCTGTATTTTTATTTAAGAACGAGAGGATGCTACTTATGAAAAATACTAAAAAGTATTTTTATAAGCACCCATTTTCCTTCACAAACACCTATCTCCTTTTATATAAACATAAACTTTCACTGCAATAACTGTTCAGCACATTTTAGTTACAATGTTGTTATTTGGGGAATTTAAACTATTAGTAAATTATAAATGATAACATTACCTCAATGCACTAGTTACAAAACCACATATAACACTGCAATGAGCATCATTAAGAAGATGCCTACAGTTTTTTGCTTAAGCTTTCATTAGCTTTAACAGCACATGACAGTAGATGCATATAAACTTCTTGTGTACTTAGTTATTTGTTCAGCTGAATCAGGGAGAAATACTACAATTATAACAATATCTTCTCGATTCATATATTTAAAAATATAAACAGACAAGCCTTTCCCTTTCGTTCTTATTTTCAAAGGTCTCTTCAAACATTGGATGAAACTTCAGCTATGGAAAAACAAGAAAGTGCAGCAAATCCAAGAGCCAGAGATGATCTAGGCTATGTTATCCTACTGTCATTTCACTTCTGCCGAGGAGAGATTGCCACTACAAAATGAAAAGAGTGTGCTTTACCCACTAAGTGTACAGGGTTTTCTCACAGAATTCTTTCAAGAAATGGATCTGCATATCAGGAGATCAGATGCACTCTCATGTGCAGCCTGAGGGTTCAGTTGTGCTGCAGAGCTTGTCTACATGAGGCACATAGTGCAAAACGAAGTAGGCTATAAGCTTTACAGCTAATTCCTCATGTGTACAAAAAGAAGGCTTTCCTGGGGGTAACGTCCTCAACTTCAAAGAAGGAAATTATTGCACTTCAAATGGCTGCACACAGACATACTATCAGCAAGTTAGGATGCCAAAAATTCAGATCTAGTCCAGCTGTGCCCTCTGCACAGTACACTAAACCACAAGGAGGAGTGAAAATTTCGTTTTGTCATTATTACTCAAAAGATCCAAGATCCTCAAAAGGAGAAGAAACTATTTTTACAGCTGCTTCCTAGAAAAAGTGGATTGTAAAGAGGGCCCAAGACAAGAGCCAATGTGCAGACTACACTAATTTGTCACCAGCAGAGGCCAGCAGCAGCAAACTACTGTCCTATGCAAGAGCAAGGCATAAACACGAAAAGAACTGTGGCTGCTATAGATACCCCTTGGAGGAAGTGATTACCAAAAGGAGAATTGCAGGGCAGTGAGGTAACCATGGAGGGACATCAGTAGTTTCCAAGACACTACACAAGCCAAGGGACAGTGCATACATACAAGACAAAGATACCAAAAGCTCACAAGCACTTGGCTGCTGCTTCTTTGGAAGAAGTACTAGTGATTTAAAGGGTATGTGTACACCAAAGAACACAAAAGGCTTTGACTGCTTCAGCTGAAACCATTGCAGCTTCCCTGTCAGAACCTTAAGCATTAACCCATAATGTACAGCAGTATGAAATGCAATGTAATTCTTTCTGAAGGTATTGCTATTCACAAGAACTGATATTGTAGCAGCAATAATAAACTATCAGCTACGATCCTAGTGAAAACTACATCATCTTTCATAATAGTCTATTAGTGCAAGTCATCTGATTAATCTAGAAAAGCCTTTCACTTGTAATAGCAAGAAGTCACATTCACCAGGCTACAGTTCCTGTTTAAAAACTTAATGAATGATAAATACAATTAAGGTTACCAGTGGGATTTTCTGCAATGCCAGGATATTGAATATCAGTGGACTAAAATTTTTGAAAAATATCAAACAGAAATTGGACAGGCTTCTATAACATAACACTTCTTCCTCTTTCTCAAAACTCCATATATTCAAAAAAAGACATACCCTTGTTCTACTTTTAAAGGTCATTGACAATGGACTACCATATCTGCCTGATTCCAATACTTTATTTCATTACAAAAGCATCATATTTTCTTAATGTTATTGTTGTTGAACTAGCACTGAGAAATACGTACAGTGAGACTTAAAAAAAGTGAGCTCAACTAAAAAAATGTATGTGGTTTTTTTTACCTTTCAGGTGGTCATGTCAATTACAGTTCTGATACAGATCTTTTTGATATGCAAGTCTGGATGACATTACTGTTTTAATTGTGGGAAAATATTCCACTGTAAGATAAAGACAGCAATAGAGAAATATTTATTCTAATTCCATAGACTGGATTCCGTGAGCTCCATTACAAAGAATGAACTTTCTGCTAGATCTAAATAGGAATAAGCTACAAAGAGTTCAAACTTTCTGGGGCAGGGGGTCGGTGGGGGGAATATACTATTGATGTTATTGTAATTTTTTTTCCTCCAGCTGCAAATATAACCTTTCAACTTGCATGTGTTTTAGCCTAGCTCTGATTTTACACCGATGGATAACTCTAGACATCCCAGTTATAGGTGAATATTTGATCTTTCAAGCAATTAAATGTGATAGCAGAGACATTCTTTCCCATTTGTGAAATCCAGTTACAACCGTCTTGCTGTGTAGGTTTAGATGTAGACAGTTTCCTACTTCTTTACCCATGTCTAATCAAGATAAAAACAAAACAAAGCAAAACAAAAAAGACAATTGAACAGATTACAAAACAGCTGAAAAGTTCCTGCTGGATGAAGAAAGATGTCTGAGGGCCCATCTAGATTTACCCAGGGGTAACAAAAATATATCAAGTAGGTTAGCTTTAGAAAGTCAATTTACAGAGAAGTACCAAAGACATTGCATGAAAATGCACCTTAAAGGCAGGACAACACCTTGTTTGGCAGCTGCTTTTCTGTCAACGTACATATTGGAATCTATCTGTAATTGTAAAATTTTCCACACCACACCACATAGTTATGTGGTTATCTGGTGAAAAGTTAAATTAATGTCTATTGTTTGTGTATGTTATATATTTTTAAATGTAATCAGAAAGCCTTTGTTCTATAAAAGAAGGTAAAATGATAAAACTAACATCCCAGTGGTGAAAATTGACTAGTAAAACTACTGAGAGCTTATCTGCTTGAAGAAAATGTCTCATTTTGAGTTCAGTACAGAACTGACTAAACTGATGGATCTCAAATTTCCTTATGCCTCTTATACACTGAAAAACAGAAGATAATCCCATCTTTGGAGAGGAAAATGTTTAATTGCTACCCTTTTCAATCACCATGGAGGTGGAGTTAGGTATTCCTTATTAGCCAGTCATCAGAACAGACCAGGACTTTATTTCACCCATTTCCTTGGCTGCAGAAGAAAAGCATCCAATCCCTAGCTTCTGCTGCAGCTTGTTCAGCAGCTGTCATGGTGCTCCAGATGCAGAAGTGGGGTTAAGAATCAAGACCCCCTAGGCACAGTCAGTTTCCAATTTTTTTGGATGCAAGCTGAAGAATCATTTCCCCACAGCTAGATAAAATTATTCCAAGGATTGACTCCCTGTAATTGCCATGTGAAAAATAGTAAGTTATTTTAGAAGCCATAAGGAAAATAGGCACCTATTTTGACCCCAAATCCTTTAATATATAGTCACAACGCTATTGTATTCTATTCTATTCATATTCACTATTCTATTTTAATTACTATTCCACTTCTAACAGTGGCCAGTTGTTGGGAATAGGAAGTTGTACTAAAGAGGGTTGAAAATTTCATGGAAGCAATATATATACCACAAAAATACATAACATAAATTTAGTAGAGTAATAGTAACACTTTTCTACACTAGAACTACTCTAGGACTTCAAGGGGCAAAGTAATTTACTTTAGTAAAATTTGAATTATATACAATGCAATTGCAGCGTTATTTAAATACGGATATTACTCTTAATTACAAGATATGTTCACTGGCATGTAAAATATTTTATTCCAAGTAATTAAAACAGCTTCTTAAAATGTTCTGTAACAAATAGTGACACACTAACGCTGCACAGTTAAAATAGATTATTTGAAAATTGAATCTAAATGTACTGTAATTCACATTCATTAAAAGGTAGACATTTTTCAAGTGAATGAAACTGTTCTATAAAAATCAATTCACTATACAACAGTAACATATGACAAACCTGCAGTTAAAATGCAGTTATTTAAATGGGAGGAACACTAATCCAGCCATAACAACTCTATTAACTCAACACTTATTCGTATTTTAAAAAATAAAATACCCACCCTGCATCTGTGAGACAGTGTAGGGTATCTCTAGACTCAGTAATTGTTGGCTAGTCATGAAAAGACAGGTTATTATACAGAACAAGTTTAAAACATACATTTAGAACTGGAAAACGGAAATAACTTGCAGAAACACTTTTGTCTTCCATCTATAGCTTTTAGTTCCAGTATTGGATATTTGACCTAAAATTAATGGTTTTGTTTCAGTTTATTATCTTAATGCAAACTATCTGATGATTTGTAAGATATATTGGGATGTAAGTCTATAATTAACATATTTTTACTGAAAATATAATCTGACATAGGCTATTTACAGATTTTCAGTTTAGGAGGTTTCTTCAGGTCTTTTTGATTTACTGAGGGGAGTTGCAGAAGTGATTTTTGTTTACTTTTCTAACAATAAACATTAAGCATCAGAAGGCAGAAATTAGAAAATTGGCAAATTATTATCTTAAGAAGCTGAATTCTACCTTTAATTAAGAATAACCAAGGCTTCCACTGTGAAACCTGCTTTCAGCTCCATGTGTCAGTGTGAAACTTCAGACATCTCCCATTCCAGATGTGGTGATTATGATCATGATTTTTTAGTTTCAGTAGCTTATCTCTTCCTTCTCAAAAAGTAAAATAGACTGTTTGGACCAAATCAAGCATTTTAAACCTTTTGTTGCAACAGACTCACATTCCTTTTTTGAGTTTTCATGTATACAATACAAAAATTTGGCAGGGGAGTGACAGTTGTACAAGAGATATGTCCACCTCCACCCATAAATAAACCTACCCCATTTCAGCCCTGTTACAATGCTTTTAAAAGTTGCAGATACCACAAGTAAGAACACTTGCCCTTTAAATCCATGCTGAAATCTGACACACTTCAATCCTTCTATCCGAACCAGGGTTAGCTAGAGTAATGATTGAAAGCCACACATAGAAGTAGTTGTAGAAGCCCACAATGTCAAGATATTTTGTACTTTTGGCTTGCAAGGCTGTGCATCAACAAGTTATGCTGCCTAAGGCAGCAGAAATGTCCCAGCATTTGTTACATGTGACGGATTTTTCTATTTTAAGTGTGTGCTATATAAACTTGCTTCAACATCAAGTGTTTTTTGAACAAATGTTGTCCATAATTCTCAGTAACAATCATCAAGTCTAGTTTCATCTGGATGTTACTGCATCTCAAAAGATTCCTGATGCATACTCCATTCTGCAGTATGACAACACTGAAAGACTGAAATTTAACTTTGTCAAATGTTGCTTCAGGCAGACAGCTGAGTTTCTTAGGGCCATTATTTCTCAGGAGAAACTGATCTTTGTTACTATGGCTGCATCCCACCACAGATAATAAACACTAAATTCTCTTACATTTTGGTATTCTAGTGAAGTTGTTTCCTACCTATGTTATAATAAGCTTAGCTGTTGAGATAATTATTTCAAGAAAACCTCAACCTGCCTTTGGGTAGATAAGACGCAAACAAGTTTCCTATGATTAAAGACTTCACTGTGAATAAACAAGCACTTACAGTTTGATTCCATGTTACCTGCATTTATGACAATGGATGACAAGACAACAGACTTAGCTTCACACCTACTCAGACCCAGTAAGAAAAACCAAGAACATTTATGTCTTAAGGAGAAGCAGCTCACAAAATCTATCCCACTCGTGAAAAAGAATTACTGTGTTGTTTGTAGGCTTTGGAAAACTGAAGAAACTATCTTTGGGTATATAGATTAAAACTGCATATACTGTTAGCAATAAAAGGATTCAGATGAGCAGGAATGCATATTGCCTGATGATCAGTGAGAATATTTCTCTTTATGTATGACATGGAGTATGGACCAGAAACGAAAAATGTGATGGCTGACTCCTTATCTCACCTGCCCTTATCTCTACCAGGTGCCCTGTTGAATGATATAGAGTACCTGCACAGACTACGAGCATACTTACTACAGTGCAAGAGAACAGTATAGAACTACAGTTTTACATATCTCATTCATCAGAAAATTATGTGATTTCCTGATGAAAAGGTGGCCTAACAATCCCAAATATCTTGATTCATTTCTACATACTGTAGAATTCTATATTGCAAAATGAACTTTTCTTACAAGATATCCATGACAGGCTTGTTCACTCCTTTTCTTCCAGTGGATACAGCTGTTTCATGACAAGCATCAATAACTGTCAGAGCAAAATGGTAACTATAAGAACTCTGCTGGTAGCCAGAATTGGCCTAAACTTGAAGCTAGTTGTATGATACAAATGCATTCATTTCTATGATTTCATCATAATCTATTCCTACACTTTAGGCATTACCAGAATGTTTTTTGTTTGATACTTAAGGCCCATTTGGTCGCACACTAACATACTTGTTATTCTACTGACTTGGAACATTACCTGAAAAAATGTTTATAAACTGAATTTGAGTCATATCTACTGTTAAAATCAACTCCCCACCTATTATTTTCAGCACAGAGCAAACAATCTTTCTTTTTTTCCGAATAGCTTCAAAATCTTTTTTCTCAGAAGGAAAGACTTTATGTACAGGCAATGAAGAACATTCTGCCTTTAACAACAGAGACTGAATGCCTCAATAAACTTTGAAAAAGATTGTTAACCTGGAAGGAAAAGCTTGAAAATTCTTCACTACAGACTTCCTGCAAATTTACAAGGTTACATGTCGTAGAGCAATTCAAAGAACACCTGCTGATTTACTGTGTGGATAGAAAATGCATACAAAGCAAAATGTTAGATGTTAATGACTTACCATTATCTTAAACTGAAAGATGACAATCAGATACAAGGCAGAGCCCAAAAGAAACAGCAAAAACTTGAAATACACACAAATTGGCAGCAAATATATTGAAATATACATTTGTGAAAGTATGACAATCCAGAAGGACTCTGGAAATAGGATCTCACAGGGTATTCTTCTAGTGTCAGTTTGCTCCTTGTTTCATCCCACTGTAACAGGAAATAAGGATGGGGAAACACTAAATCTTGCTCCCTCCCTCTTCCTGGTTCAGATCTCCAAAAGTATTCTTGCTGGCTTTCTGCTCTCAAACACATGCATGTCACAGCTTTTGCCATGCAGAGCATGCTCTTCACACTATTCTATGACAGCCTGTGAAGCAGTCTTTATTTCGTCTGTGTTGTAAAGAAAAATTAGTTCTTAAATGTAATAATTAACATCGGGGAGGGGAGGTGTTGTGGTTTGAGTCACATGGGAGCTGGGAAGAGGAGCGATAGTGGGAGACCATTTGTGGCTGCAAGAACATAGAGGAATATGGAATTATGACTTTATATTCTGGGACTCAAGAGCAATTCCAGACAGGGTCATTCAAGCACAATCATAAGCTTAAAACCAAATTATTTTGACATTCATCAGGAGAATATTTTTACATGTCTGCAGCCATTCTGTAGGTGGAAGTAGTTAGGGCAAAACAGGACTCAGTGCCCTGGAGCAGATCACAAAAGAATATAGGCCTAGGCCCTGCCCCTCATAGTACCTAACATAAAAGAACTTAAAGATCCAGGCTCTGTCTTAAATAGATGTGGAAGGTTGTTCATCTCTTAACAGATAGAGTGCAGTGCTTTTACTCACTAGCTGTCTTCCGTAGATTGCTCTCTGCTATTCACTGCTTTGCACTGAGTGTGACAGGAACCTGACTCTAATCGGCATCCTCCCAGATACAGACTATGGAGATGAGGTACATATACACTGAAGGAGAGTTAGCCATTATTCTTAATGTTTATTCTCAAATTATAGGTCATTGTATTATTTGGCTGTATGAGTTGGCTAGCTATTTACTGATTTTATAATTACTGATTATTATAATAAGACAAATTCTTAAATAATTTCTGTACCTTAAGGCCATCCAAGAGAAATGTGAAGTTGTTGCACTGGTGCTTCTGAGTAGTGGATATTAGGTGAAAAGAGAAGCAGAAAACTTAAGCTGTGATATGGACTATTTGTAATTGGTTTTCACATGATTTGTAATTGATAGTCATATACACTGGTAGAATAGACTACTTAAAACCTATACATACCCTTTCAATTTATATATGCAATAAGTGTTTACTTAAAGATATCATGCAGCCAGAAAGACTAGACATGATTCTTAGTTTATATATTTGTTGAGAAACCTTTTAACATGTCTGCACTGGACTACAGATGCATCTTACCTGACCACTTATCTAGACTGTAACGCATCAGTTTCTCTAGGAGAAGACTGTGGGAAACCATATCAAAAACCTTGGAGAAATCCAGGTAGACAATGTCCTCCGCTTGCCCCACATCAGCTGAGCAGGTTACTTTGTCATAGAAGGTGATCAGGTTTGTGAAGCATGATTTGCCTTTGGTGAATCCATGCTGGCTTTTCCCCATCACATGCTTCTTTTCACTTGTGGTATTCCTCAGGGGGATTTCTTACATAACTTTCCCAGGGACTGAAGCAAGACTGATGGGCCTATAATTTCCTGGATCCTCCTTTAAGCCCTTCTTGTAGATGGGAGTGACATTAGCCTTCTTCCAGTCTGCTGGGACATCCCCTGATCTCCACAACTTCTTAAAGATTATGGAGAGCAGCCTCGCAATGATATCAGCCAGCTCTTTTAACACCCTCAGGTGGATGTCAGGGCCCATCAATTTGTAGGGGTCAAGCTCCTGTACTAGTTCACATACCAACTCTTCCTTCACTGATGGTGAGTCTGTGTTTGCATCAACCTGGAGTTTCATTCCCAAGGCGTGGGGCCCAACAGTGCTGGTAAAGGCAGAGGTGAAGAAAGTTTTGACAACCTCTGCCTTTTCAGCGTTGGTGACTAATTCACCTCTCCTGTTTAACAGCTGGCCAATATTTTCCTTCAGTTTCTGCTTGTTGTTTACATACCTGAAGAACCCTTTCTTGTAGTTTTTGACGTCTCTGGCCAATTTCAATTTGAGCTGAGCTTTTGCTTTTCTAGCTGCAACTCTGCATACCCTGGCAGTGCTCTTGTAGTTCCCAATAGGTACTAGTCTACTTTTCCATCTCTGGTCTGCTTCTCTTTTGGTTTTGAGCAGGCTCAGAAGCTCACAGTTAAGCCAAGAGTGTCTCTTACTCCACCTACTTCCCTTACCTTTAAAGGGCATGAACTGTTTTTCTGCTTCAAGGAGGGCATTCTTGAAAAACTCAGTGCTTGCTGGCTCTTTTATCTTCCATGGAATCTTCCCATGGAATCCCTCCCAGCTGAGCTCTCAGTGAGCTGAAGCTTGCTTTTCTAAAATCTAAAATGTTTGCCTTAGTACTAACCTTTGGTGTGCTCAGCAGGGTCCCAAACTCTACAATATTATGATCACTGCAGCCAAGGCTACCACAAACTGAGAAATTACAAAGCATGTTTTCTTGGTTTGTGAGTAGCAACTCCGGCAATGCCTCATTCCTGGTTGGCACATCTAACATTTGTACGAGGAAACAGACCTCTACGCATTCCAGGAACTCTGTGGGTGGTATAGGAGCTGCTGTACTGTTCTTCTAACAAATGTCTGGGAAGTTGAAGTCGCCCATAAGAACCAGGTTCTGTTGAACTAAATCTTGCTTAAGAGACCCAAAAATTGCTTTGTTGGCCTTATTGTCTTGGTTTGGAGTCTGGAAACGAATGCCTACTATAAGATTCCCCTTGGAGATTAACATTTCTGATCTTGACCCAGAGGCATTTGATGGGGCTTGCACAATCACTGTAGTTGACTTCTATATATTCAAGGTTCTCCTTAACACAAAGCATGACGACTCCTCCTCTTCTTCCCTGCCTGTCTTTACAAAACAGCCTATAGCCATCCATTGTGATCCTCTAGTCATGTGAGCTGTCCCATTATGTTTCACTTATTCCTATATCATAAATTTCTGACTGGTCATGGAGCTCCTGTTGCTCCTGTTTTTTCCCCAGGCTGCATGCATTGGTATACACACACTTGAGGTGGCTGGTCTTCTGGTTCTCATCTTGGGAGGCAGCTAAGTAACATTGGTTGCTGCTCTGGTTTGCCTGGCTTATTCCCCAGTTGGTTGCAAAGGCATGAGCCACTTTGGACCCTGCCCCCATAGTCCTTCAGATCCTACCTTTCCATTTTTTAAAATAAACATACAAAACAGAGGAAAAGAGTAATGGCTAAATTGGAAAAGAACTAGAGATTCTTAGCCTTCCTTTTAGTCAGTGGCATCAAAATCAGAATATCAACAAGATCTATGGTACTTCTGTTAGAAAGAAATACTCTACTGTGGTAATATGATATTTTTAGGCTATTAAAGAACATTTTGTGAAGTATAATCAGAGTAATTACAACATAAATCTTATTAATCTACAGTGGTTTTCATCTTCAAAGCATTATAAACACAACAAATTTTTAAGTATTTCCCAAAGCATGGAGTGTGCCCCATGAGAGGCCTGATGAAGGAGTTAGAGGCAGCAGGCACAGAACGACCTCAAAATCACTCTAGAGTCTCAGCTGTCATTAGTAGCAACAGAGTGTAGGTAATGTTTACAAAAATATCTATGTTATTTAGAAGCTGCCAGGCTGGTAGATAAGATATGGGAAAATTGCTTTAGTGTCCGAAGATGGTAATACCACACAGTGATCTGTTTTCTACCTCAGTTCAGACTTAATGCCTCTAAAACAACCTCAGCTGTTTTCTTCTATTCTCATGAATCAAAACCATATTTTCTAAAAGTTTTTAGGTGCAGGAATATATATGCATGTCCTCAAAGTGCCCTTGTTCATTATGTGACTAAGTCTTGTTGCCTCCCATTCAGTCCTAAGTTCTCAAAGGTGTTTTGATGCTGAACTGCTTACCTTCAGAAGAAGAGAAAATAAACCAAAACAAATAAACAAAACAAACAAAAAACCACACACACCCCAAAAAAAAACCCAAAACCAACAAACCCTCACAGTGTCAAGGACTTAGACACCCGGGGGGAAATGGCATATTTAAAGGGTTTCCCAAAATGAATATGTTTTCTAGAATACTAGAAGCTGCCAAACAAAAATTTTCAGGATGAACAGGGATCTTGGAGGCTGTACCATGGTAAAGTACAAAATTGTGAATTGTCCTAAAGCCTGCAATGAACACCAGGATTTGCAAAATCTCTGGCTCTCTGGTTCTTAGAACCTGAGGAACAAGTACAAGGTCTTGTCCCTCTACCTCTTCAAGTGGGATTGGGGTATTTCACTGATCATTTGATTAAAAAGAAAGCAATTTTAGGATCAGGAGCTAAAGTGATGCTTTCTTTGTGCTCCTTTTGGTCCCTGCATTACTCATTATACTTTGTTCCAAAGTCAAGGTGTCCTGGTTTCAGCTGGGGTAGAGTTAAATTTCTTCATAGTAGCTAGTATGGGGCTCTGTTTTGGATTTTTGCTGGAAACAGCAGTGATAATGTGGAGATGTTTTAGTTGTTGCTAAGTAGCGCTTACACTGGTCAAGGACTTTTTCAGCTCCCCGTGCTCTGCCAGGTGCACAAGAAGCTGGGAGGGGACACAGCCGGGACAGCTGACCCCAACTGACCAAAGGGATATCCCACACCATATGACATCATGCTCAGTATATAAAGCTGGGGGAAGAAGAATGAAGAGGGGGACGTTTGGAGTGATGGCGTTTGTCTTCCCAAGTAATTGCCACACGTGATGGAGCCCTGCTTTCCTGGAGATGGCTGAACACCTGCCTGCCCATGGGAAGGAGTGAATGAATTCCTTGTTTTGCTTTGCTTCCACGTGCAGCTTTTGCTTTCCCTATTAAACTGTCTTTATCTCAAACCATGAGTTGCCTCACTTTTACTCTTCCTATTCTCTCCCCCATCCCTCCAGTGGGGAGTGAGCGAGCGGCTGCGTGGTGCTTGGTTGCTGACTGGGGCTAAACCACAACACAAGGCCAAGCCTAGTAGGAGGGAGCTATCAGTTCAAACATCCCAACCCTGAAAGAGAGGACACTTCTTTCCTGATACAGTCCTGTAACAGCTGAGAGTTCAATGACAGAAGTACATAATTCCTGATACGTGCCAAGTGTGTTTAGATTTCTCTCAGCGCTTAGGTGGTATTTTAGATACAGATTAAAAACAATATACTCCTATGTCTGTGTTGTCGTATTTTGCACAATGTATAATTTTAGATGCCTCTGAAACTCTCACAATACCAGCAGACTCATGGAGTGTAATATAGTGCTAGACTTCTTGTGCCTGTGTTTTTCTTAAGTTCCAATTTAACTGTTTAACCTCTCCTAAAGTTTTTAATAATATGGTCATTAAGAAAGCATTAAAAAAATGTTACCAGGTGTTTTTTTCTGTCTATGTTTCCAAATATGAAACAACAGCAATATAATAATTCACCCCTTCTTTTTAGAACATAGAAGCAAGACAGGATGAGGGCCCGGAGGTTTGCTGAATTGAATCAAGGGGGCACTATTTTCCTGATAGAAATTTAGCTTTCAAAAGTTTTCTTAATAAAGTTTGAGCTCCTGACAGGGTTCTGACACTGTTGACAGTGTTGCTTTCTTGCAAAAAATGGGGAACATGAATGACAAACCTCTAAGGATACACCATAAATAGAAGCCCAATGATGAAATCTTTACATTAAGCTTCTGGTTCAACTCCCTGTGTTACAAATACCTCATTGCAAAACAGAAGAGATGGAAAAGTATGCATAAATGATAATCTCAGCTGCTCAGAAGTTCAAAAAAGATCTTATAAAAAGGCAACTGGATTGAAATACCCGCAGATTTATTAAATTTTTAAGCCATACTTACTACACACTTTGTTTTCCAACATTTGGACATATATTATATAGAATCATCGATTGTCCTGAGTTGGAAGGGACCCAGAAGGATCATCAAGCCTGACTGCTGTCCCTGCACAGGACAACACCAAATTCACACCATATCTCTGAGAGTGTTGTCCAAATATTTCTTGATCAGCGTCAGGCTTGGCACCATGACTGCCTCCCTGGGGAGCCTGTTCCTGTGCTCCAACACCCTCTGGCTGAAGAACCTTTTCCTAATACCCAGCCTAAACCTCCCCTGGCACATCTCCCTGCCATTCCCTCGGGACCTGTCATTGGTCACCAGAGAGAAGAGATTAGCGCCTGCCCCTCCTCTTCCCCTTGTGAGGAAGCTGTAGACCGCGATGAGGTCTGCCCTCAGTCTCCTCTTCTCCAGGCTGAATAAACCAAGTGATTTTAGCTGCTCCTCATACAGTTTCTCCTCTAAACCCTTCACCAACTTTGTGACCCTCCTCTGGACACTCTCTGGTAGCTTTATATCCTTAAAGTACTGTGGCACCCAAAACTCTACACAGTACTGGAGGTGAGGCCGCACCAGTGCAGAGCAGAGTGGGACAATCACCTCCCTTGACCGGCTGCAATACAGTTGTTGATGCACCCCAGGACACGGTTGGCCCCCTTGGCTGCCAGGGCACACTGTTGGCTCATGTTCAACTTGCTGTCAACCAGAAACCCCAGGTCCCTGTCTGCAGAGCTGCACTCCAGCCTCTCATTCCCCACTCTTTATGTACATCCATAAATTAAAGCTGAGAGTCTAATGAAATATATAATGTTGGAATCCACAGCTTCAGGAAAACCACCAATTATCATGAGCATAAAAATAAAATTATCAGCATAGACAACACTGCTTTTGCACAATTACTTTTGTTACTCTTATAAAGTTCACTATATGAAATAAATCATGTAATGCATATTAAATTACAGAAATTTTCAAACATTTTATGAACACTTGCTTTGTTCAAGTGCTTCACTGCAAATTTATCCTGTAGTGTGTTTCTCTGGTTTCTTTCCTAATACCTGAGACTGCATTTTGGGTTTGCTGGGTTTTTGTGTCTACATTGAAAATATTTTTTTTCTTTCCTCTTCAAAACTTAACCAGCTTCTGCTTTTCAAAATGCTTAGTAGCAGGAATGGGTGGAAAATACCTATGTGTGTAGGGATTTTTAACCCCTCTCTAAGGATAGATATACAAATACAAGCAAGTCGTGAACTGTCGTGGTTCAGCCTCAGTTGGCAACTAAACACCACCCAGTCGCTCGCTCACTTCCCCCCACCCCTGTGGGATGGGGGAGAGAATCGGAAGAGCAAAAGAACTTGTGTGTTGAGATAAGCACAGTTTAATAATGACAATAAAATAATTATTATAATAATGATTATTATAATAATGAAAATAATGATAATATAATAAAATGGAAAAGGAAAAAGAAAACAGAAACACAAATGATACAACCACTCACCACCCGCTGACGAACGTTGCCCGTCCCCGAGCCACAATTGTTTCCCTCCTCCTCCCCCAGCCAGCACCTCCCAGGTAACATACTGGGCATGATGTTATATGATATGGAATATCCCTTTGGTCAGTTTGAATCTGCTCTCTTAGCTGTGCCCCATCCCCTCCTGGCTTTTAGTGCACTTGGCGGAGCATGGGAAGCCGGAAAAGCCCTTGACTAGTGCAAGCACTACCCAGCAACAACTAAAACATCTGTGTGTTATCAACATTGTTCTCATGCTAAGTTCAAAGCACAGCACTATGCCAGATGCAGTGAAGAAATTAACTCTATCCCAGCTAAAACCATGACATGAACTAAGACATTTTCCCTTGCTCTTATATTTTATGAATCAAGAGACTTTCTGTACTTGATTCTGGATATAGATTTGCTTGAAGAATGACTAAACATCCTGAAAACTCTGAGAACACGCCCGTCCTATCAACCCACAAATACAGGCACAGCACATATGAAGAACTGGGACTTATCTATATGTAAATCCATAAAATACTCTGCAGGAAGGGAGAAGCAATTCAATCCTTACACTTAGGGCACCCTCCTGTGTTTTATGCGCAACTTCTCAGCATTATTTATAAGCTCAAGACCGTGCTAACTATGGTAACACGGCTTCTGGTTTGGAAATGACTGTAGCACACTTATTTCCACCTGTAATGAACTGTGCAGGTATACCTTACATCTGAGATATGGGGTACTGGCACAAAATGGAATACTGTATTCCCTGGTTTGTCAGCAGCAGCTGTTTGCCTCACAGCAATTGCAAGAAATCTGAAAGTTACTGTCAGTTTTCTCTCTGATTCTGTGTATCCTCTGGGATTTTGAGTGCTCAAGAAAATAGGGCTCCCTTTAGCCTTGCTGCTCTTTAGTTCTACCACATTCATAGCTCAACTTGAAAGGACCCTTTGCTCCTGGGGCTGTTGTGGCCATGGTATGGGCTGTATGCATGTCTCCAATGCTGATGTTAATCCCTGAAGCCTTTTAGCCAGTGTCATAACACCAGCCTGAGGTATCAGGCTTGTCTGAGTCAGGGTTTTTCAATTTGCATTAAAAAGAAGTAGAAAAAAATAATGGATTATGAAGTGAGTTATATATAATATAAACAACAACCATAATGAACTCACAATTAAAAAAAAAAGCAGCTACTGGTGATGGGAAAATCATAAATTAGTAACATCTAAAAAATCCATAATGTAAACTCTATTCCATTAAAAAAAAATGGTTTAAAATCTTGGCCAAAACTCTAATGATGTCCACTTGAAGTCGTCAGATGCTACGTTCAGCAGTACTTACGGAAAATATCTTAGAAGGATAGATGGTGGATGTGTCGATGTGCTGACTACACTTAATGGCCCTGACCAACCTCACCAGGGACTGCCATCCATACCCATGGGCCCAGGAGCTCTGTTTAAGCCCAGCCCTGAGGATCTTTTCCTTCCCTAAATTATGCTAGGGGAGTGCTGGTCTCTTGCTCAGCTGTGCCTGGTTATGGGGACCCGGGGTCTGGAGTCTGACCTGTGAGCTGGCTTGAATTTCATTCTGCCTGGCAGGTCCAATGCACATGATTTTAACTGTGACTTATGGACTGACTTCATGGCTTGACCTCAGACTTGCCTTATCACTGTGATATTGCCTTTTAATCTGGACTCTTGCTTAGGCTTGGCCACCATCTCAGGGTTTGTCTTCCTTGGGTGCTGGGAGATGAAGCCCTGGCTTGTGAGACCCTGCTGGCTATGTTATCCTCCTTGGCTCCCCAGCCCTTAGGGAGCAGCTGGCTCTTGCTGTTCCCAGAGAGGATAGGTGTCCAGGTACTGAATGGTATGTCACAAACTTAATTCGTCTGACTTTCTCTCTTATATTCACTGATTTGTTTTTATACCGGAATTAACTGCTGTAAGGTAAGCCACTAAGAGGTATTTTCTAACAAACTGGAAAGCTGAGTGCCTGAGAGTTTGGTCTGTAGTAGTAGGGGTGAAAGTTATGTTTCTAATACACCACAGAACCATGTCAATGATGAACTTGGTCATACTTCTGCTGCTACTCTGCAGGAAGTGTCTCTGGTATGTACTGTAAATATTTAATGTTACACTACAAAATTCACTGCACTCTTTACTTCAGCCAAGTTGAGATGCTAAAGTGGAAAACACTCAGGGTTTGAACTGCTTCTTTGCCATTTGTCAACATTCTTGAAGGTAAAGTGAAAACTAAAATGCCTAAATCTATAAAAGTCATATGAGTGATCCCAAAGCAAGGTTCTAGAAATGTCTATAGGTATCATGAAACATGAATACCAGCTATTTGGTTCAGGGAGGCTCCCAGATTACTTCTGTATCTGCTAGAAAAGCCAGTAGATGCTTGAATTCCCAGTTCCAAATGTATACTCACACAAGAAAGTCTTGGTAACTCTCAAAGGGCTTTAATAGCTTGTAATTTTCTTTTTTTTTTTTTTTTTTGCTTTCTTCCAAGATCACAGAGTAATCCTGTTGTAATGTTGTAAGATAGAAGAATAATACTACTAGATTAGTATATGCAACCTGGTGTCAAAGAAGATAAGAAATCCAAACTTGTAACTGTTTTCTCTACCTCAAAGAACTGAATGTCAGTTTTCCACCTACATTCAGGAATTTTCTCTGGCTTTTGAACATGAAGAAGTCCCTTTTTGTTGTTTTTTAACTTTATTCTTTGTTCATTCATATAACAAGGTCAAACTCTTTCAGTTTGGGGAGGCAAAGGTTTGTTGCCATTTTTGAGACTGATAGCTACGAAACTAGTGAAGGTGAGATATGCTCTTTCTTGAAACTGATGCCTAACTTCTAATGAGCATAGGAACTTATCCTTTCATAAGTATTTCTTAAGAACTACCTTAGACACATTCAAGATTAATGTAAAAGATTTGGGGAATTTATTCTTTTGTTGCATCTTTCCATCCTTTGCATAGGAAGCCTGGCTGTCTGAACCAAGGACAATAGTAGGAAACAGAAGATTTTGGGGGGGGGATTTACAGTGCCTGAGAACCTAAAGATCTCTAATGAAAACTGAACAACAAATCAGAACTGCAATATATTTTTCAGACTTTCTATTGTATCTTGAATTTCTAAGACCTAGCCCATTGTCTTAGTGGCTTGGATAATTTATTTATTTTTTTTTAAATCTAGGGGCTGGAAAAATTTTTATGAGTAAATCTTTGTGCTTTGGATTCTGTTGTTTAAAAATACAGGTCTGAATTAAAAAAAAAATTCAATGGCAAATATACAAAGAAACTATTTTCCCAGGGCCATATAAGAGAGTCCTGACATTTTAAAATTTGAAGATAGAAATATTAAACTATTTAATAAAATTTTTGCTAAATATTTATACTTGCAGCTTTGCAGTATCTGTAACTGATATGAAGTGATGGAAAAAAGCTACTGAAGTGATAATTACATATGTTAACTTTTTGCAGTATGTTGTAATGGAAAGAGCAGAGTCAGGGTGAAATGCTTCACATTTTGCTTGTTACTCAGTTATAACTTTCTTGTGTGAAGTCTACCAATTGTTTCCTCAAATTTAAGGTTCACAGGTCTAAATATATTTCACCCAATCAGTGTTACTAAAAATAAGGACACTACTAGTTTAATTCCTGTGTCTAATTGAAAAGTGAACTTTCCAAAATTATAGTGGCCTCTCTGAGGGAGAGGAAACGTCAGATGACTAACTTTCAAAGATAAATGTGACTTCAGCTATTGCACAGAAATAGTTATATAGCACACTTTGATAATCACTGTATTCATGAAGTTATGCAGGAAGCAGTGTGAATCAGCTCTTTGACTTGCAGAAATCACCAGGGAATAGTGCAGTCTGTTTACTCTTCTTTCTAGGTCGTACTAATTAGCCATTTCATCCATAATGTTACTGAGTTTGAACAGCAGTTGCTGTACATAGAATCATAGAATTATTTAGGTTGGAAAAGAGCTTTAAGGCAATCAGATCCAACCATTAACCTATCACTGCCAAGTCCACCACTAAACAATGTCCCTAAGCACCATATCTACATGTTTTTTAAATACCTCCAGGGATGGTGACTCAACACTTCCCTGGGCAGCCTGTTCCACCGATTGATGAACCTTTCAGTAAATAAATTTTTCCTAATGTCCAATCTGAACTTAATTTAAGGTCATTTCCTTTTGCCCTATCACCTGTTACTTGGGAGAAGAGACTGGCACCCACCTTACTACAACCTCCTTTCAGGTAGTTGTAGAGAGTGATAAGGTCTCCACTCAGCTTCCTTTTCTCCAGGCTAAACAACCACAGTTCTTTCAGCCACTCCTTCTCTAGACCCTTCACCAGCTTCATTGCCCTTCTTTGGACGCACTCCAGAACCTCAGTTTCCTTCTTATAGTGAGGGGCCCAAAACTGAACACAATATTTGAGGTGTGTCCTCACTAGTGCCAAGCACACGGTGACAATCGCTTCTCTACTCCTGCTGGCCACACGATTCCTGATACAAGCCAGGATGCTGTTGGCTGCCTTGGCCACCTGGGCACACTGCTGGCTCATAGTCAGCCAGCACATAACACCCCCAGGTCCTTTTCCACCGGGCAGCTTTCCAGCCACTCTTCCCCAAGCCTGTAGCATTGCAGGGGGTTGTTGTGACCCAAGTGCAGGACCAGTTGCTTAGCCTTGTTTGAATACAACTGGCCTGGGGCCATTGATCCAGCCTGTCCAGATCCCTCTGTAGAGCCTTTCTGCCCTCAAGCAGCTCAAGTCTCCCATCCAACTTGGCGTCCTCTGCAAACTTACTGAGGGTGCACTTGATCCCATTTGATCCAGATCATACTGGGGGGACAAACCAATTTATTTCTTTTTATTCTGATGTTGACGTGCTTTAGAATTTGCTGGGTTTGCTGCATTGGACTCCAAAGCTGAGTTTTCATTCATCTGTTTCTTTATGTGCTGTACATTATACTTCCCCCATGGAAAGTAGCTCATAAAAGCTCTAGCACAGTACTGATCTCTGCAGCTCAGTTATAAACGTACAAAGCCAGGGGTGCTGTATTTCAAGAAAATACTGCTAGACCCTTAACCAAAGGGATGCAAGGAACAACTCTAATATTCTGTTTGTTTTTATGTTCCAGAAAAGAAAGTATTTGTATTGACAAGAAAGAGCAAAATTAAGGCCTGTCAAGTTTATTAAATTGGTGTGGGTTTTCTTTTGGTTTGGTTTGGTTTGTTCTTTTGTTTTTTTTTTTTTACTTAAGGCATTTCATTTTTCCAGCTACCCTGGCCTATGAGCCAGTACTGAATCAGTAACTGTAGTGTTGACAGGCATTTCTATGATTACATGCGAAGTCATGGCTTTTACTCAACATTCATTGTAATATCCATTGCCTCAATGGCTTGTTTTAGTGCAGTCCAATTAAAGATATGGTAAGACACATTAATGTAATTTTTGAAATACTAAATCAAGAATGTAAACCAAGAGTACTGTAGTCATCACCTCAGATATACACTTAAATCTCAATAGTTTCACTAAGTGACCTGTCAGTGAATGACTAAGAAATATCTTCTAAAAGGAAAATATCATTGCTACACATCAGACTGCAGTTTATTTTTAATGTAATTTTGCAGAAATTCATAAGCATTTTCTTTCAGAAAAGCATTTTTTCCTTTCATCAGGAGTTTTACTTTATTTATTTTTATCTTAAGTGCCTACCAATGTAACCACATTACCTGGAAATAGATTCTTCTTTCCTACTACCCAAAAAATGAAGCCTCAAAATATGACTTTAGTTCCAAATAAGGTATGAGGCAAAATAACAGTTGTGAATAGTAGCCTACAAAATATTTGTGGATAGCTGTACCATGATTTGATTCCCAGAAATGCTACCTTGAAATATTTTCATTGCAGGAATGTTACTACTCACAGCAAATTTTGTCATGTCTGAAGCAGAAAGGTATTTCTGCTGCCATTCCTGGAATTTCATGGAATAATGGTAGCAGTGTTATTAGCTCTTTTTATGAGCAAAAGAGATGGCATATATATGCGAAGTTAATTTGACATTCCTATTAATATTTTCAGCTTAATAATATTAATACAGAAATAACCTCACCAGCAATAAAATTAATATAGTTTTATTTACCCTTCCTGCTTGTCCACTCCTTCTTGTGTGCTCACACTCTTCCCAAATGTTGATAGGGCCAGCCTTCCTCCAGCAGAGGTGAGGGGTGTCACAGCAAGACCTCACTGCCCTGGAACCTGCACTGGGAGGAATTAATCATTGGTGGGTGGATTCCCTTCCTCCTCAGTCTTGGCATTTACCTGAGATTATTTTTGTTTTCTTGCTCCAGGCTGTTGCCTTCTGGCTGCTCCCAGCTGAGGTGTGAGCATGACCTCACAGCCTTCCCCAGGGGCTCCTGTCTGTTGGGCAGTGATCCCTGGGTTTGACAGACCCTTCCAAAAGAGTCTCTGGCAGAGCTCAAGCTCAGCCAGGGGAGGCAACAGGCACCTGGCCCAAGGCAGGAGTTGTAACCAGCTCAGGCCAGCCCTCAGACCTGTGCTTTCAAGTCAGAGCTGAGCCTGAGGACTTTAAGTTATGTGGTGGGTTGACCCTGGCCAGGAGCTAGGCATCCACACAGCTGCTTGCTCACTCTTCACCGCTCCCAGCACAAAGTGGAAATAGGAAGAGAAAAAAAAAAAAGTGTGTGTGAGCAAAAAACCAAAAAAACCACCAGAAAACCCAAACAATAAATAAATCTTTATGGGTTGAGATAAAAACAATATAATAGGTGAAAGGTTGGGGGACAAGGGATTCAAAATCAATCACAACCTTTCACAACTGGACTGATGACTGAGCAGTAGCTATCTTGGAAAAAAATATCCCCCCCCTACTTCTTCCTCTACCACAGCTTTTGTTGCTGGTCATGTTATAAGATATGGAATATCCCTTTGGCCAGTTTGGGTCACCTGTCCTGGCTGTGCCCTTCTCAATCGTAGTGAGAGGGAAAAGAAAGCCTTAATGCTGTGCAAGCACTATTCAGTAACACCGTTTTAGCCACAAATCTAAAATACAGCACCAGATAGGTTGCTGTGAAGAAAGCTAGCTCCATCCCAGCCAGACACAGTACAATTTTTAATGGTAAAAATCACATTAACTGAGCTATAATAGTGTTTGGCAGTTAAGTAGAGGGAAATACAAAAAATGTTTTCTATTTCTTGTTACACTACATTTTCACACAGTGCTACCCAGTTTTGCTAGAACTATTGGAATAAATTAATTTTCATGTGCTTTTGTTTCACACATTATTTCTGATTTCTCAGGAAGGTTTTACTTTGAGGATCATTTTATGAACATTTGGAAGCATTTGTTTTTAATATGTTATGTCTTTCCTATCTTTGAAAAAGAGTTCAGGAAGGAAAAAGAAATAGTGAATCCCATATTATGTTATTTTCATATGTTATTTTCATATACTGAAAGAAAACAAAGTATTTAGAGAATCAATTATATTGTAATACCTTGGCAGTCCTCGGCACTAAAAATATATATTATCTGCAATTCTGTAAGTGAAATTATTCTCAAGAAACTGATAACTAGGTCAGAATCAAAAAAGTTAAAAGTTTCGATCTCAAGCTCCAGTGCCAGGTAGTCATTGAGAAACCAATGAAAAATGATTGCCAAGAGTTAAATACAAAAAACAGTTAATGCTGTACTTGACATAAAAGCAGAGAAAGGAAAAGCACTGTTATAATGACCAGTTATTCTAAGGGGTCGAAATATGAACATCACCTCACTTGAAAAAAGATATTTTCACTCTCATAACTTCTAAGCATTCTCAAGGTCAGTACTTCCAACAAAATGCATCAGTGTCTTTGACCTTTCAAAGAATAAAACATTAAAATTTCTAAATTGCTTTTTATAAAAACACAGGTGAGGTTTTAAGTGATACTTTCAAGAACTAGATTTTCAAATAGGACTTCATCAGCATCGATGCACACAGAAAATTTCTTTGTCAGAAAGAAAAAGATATTACAAAGTGTATTGTGACAATGATAATTCTGTCTGAGGTAAATAGTGTGAAAGATCTAAGTTTGTGTCATATTGGGTAATTATAGTGATATTACGTGGGATTATTAGATGTTTATTTTTTAAAATGGGTTTCAACTGTGGCTTAAACTTAGATGCATTGTGTTACAGAAAAGTGGAGGAAGGTCCTCAAGGGAGTCAATTAGTCCATAGATAAATAGACACACATCCATTTCTCATTCAAATTACTAATCTCTAATATTAGGCCACACATTTATAAAATCTTATTATTTTTATTGTATTACTTTAAATTCATATTAACTTCCTGATCTGCAAAGGACTGGTAAGACAAAGCATCTGAGTTCAGCTTCTCAGCTGAAATTGTTAAGCTATATGTTTTTATTTCTTTGGTTTTCTGTCTGGCTTTTGTTTCAAAAATCACAGACTTAAAGATTAGGCTTCCTCTGGCCTCAATACAGTCATATTATGTGATGCCAACCACACATAATTAATATTATATAAGATTTTATTTTTAAATATACACTTTTTTTGGTGGACATTTCTCACATTTTTCAAGATCTCCATGAAACTGAGGTCAACTAGCATTTCTAGTGGACATATCTATTTATTGACAGTGATGACACTTTCATCACCATTGCATAGCTCTTTAGCCCTTCAGGCATTTTCTTGAAGTATTTTGCTTTTTACTGATTCTCATTTCACCATTTTTTCCCATTCACCCTTTGTTCTAAATAGTAAAATGTCAAAGGCAAGTCAAGCAAGAAAAGAAAAGAAAGCTAAAAATCATTAGAAAACTTTGCATTTATTTGAAATTATTGCTCTATACCATTGAAATTAGTTTGTTTAAAGAGATCAGAAGTAGTCTTTTAATGTAAATATAACGTGATACTAACTAAACCACTTGGATTCTAAAAAGTCTTTTTTGGTCCAAATTTAAATTTGAATGATCAATTAGTTTGTGTTTTGAAGTAAATGTAAATTTCAATGATGCAACTGAAGGTTCTTGCTTTTGTCAGCATGATATTGAGAGGCATATGATTTTTTTACTTTCACCAGATGCACACTGGCAAGTTCACCTTTTGAACAGTGACATTGACATTAATGAGCAGCACCAAAATGCCCTTAAACAGAACAACATCCCAATCCAATGATATGGAGAAAAGGTCAGTCAGATAGCTCAGTCTTTCCAATACTGCCATCTGTAATTTAGTCATTTTAATATGTTGGCATGCTAATAGTACTTGTACTCCTAGTGACTGAGAAGTATTTAGGCAGTGGACTCATTCTGAATGATACTGCAGAAGTATTTGAGGAAAAATATTATAAACTGCAGAGCTGTCAGGAGGGAGTTGTATGAGAAACCCTTGACAAATTTGATTCCTTTGGAGGAACTACCCTTCAAGGCCTTTAAGACACTGTTCCATTTCATCTATAATATTGTCATTATTTTCTGGTGACTTACATTCATTGACAACTGTTGTGATTTGCGAGCCCCTACACTGCACACTGTTGCGTGTATACAATGCCGGGAAACACATAAGATTGCAGTGGATACAAGGCTATGTTAAAGTTAATAGTAATAATAGATTCACAAATCTGTCACCACCTTTCAACCAAAGAAGTGACAGAGTATCTTGCTATGCTGTTACTCATGTTGTAATTTCCTCCTGTTTTTTTTTTTCTTTTGCATGTTAGTGTTCCTTGACATTTTCTGACATTTAAATCTTTTTTCTGACCTTACCCTGAAGATATGGGTCTTTAACAAATGTAATCCTTTGTTTGATCCTTAATGTTAGAATATTTTTCAACGTTCACAGTAAGTTTAACTGGCTAGTACAGGAGTTACTGTATATTCCCCATTGCTACTGATTGTTATAATATTAGTTTAGACTAGTAAAAGTATATCTGGTAAATTTGCCTTGATCTTAAACCAGCAGAAATTAATTCTTTTTTTAACAGAGGAGTAAATTCTGCTTTGGTATGGATTTCATCCCAATGTCTCTAAGTCACATCAACTGTTATAAGTACTTGGAAAAAAATATTATTTCCTATGTATATAATATTTAAAGTATTGTGCTAAATATAACATAGCCCTAACCAAAAATCATAAGAATTTCTTCAACATTTAAGTAGTCTGTACCTCAGTTTTCTAACAAAAAAATAATTCTCTTTGAAAACTATAAATACAGACTGAAACCTCATTTGCTGGTAAGTCATTTAATTACACTCTCAATATGAAAATACATGAGGCATAAAAGTGTAGATTTTTAACGTAATTCAAAGTGTGCTCTGGAAAGCAAATAATTCTGTCAGAAAATCAGGGGGGATGGGGGGCGTTACTAGATATGTAGCCTAAAAGCCATGAAGAAAACAACCATTTTGTTTCTTTTTACTTTTTGCTGGGTATTGTAAGCCATTTCTTTGCTTGTATTGAAAAAGCATCTAATTTCTCACAGAAGAGAAAGGAAAAATTACTGAAGCCTTAGGGTGCTTAACAGAAAAAAAGATGAAACAGCTGTGGTGTCTACTTTTCCTATTTTTCCCTTTACATCAACCCATGGTTCACATACAGTAGGCAGGAAAACAATGCTGAAAATAGTTATGCTCACAGTGAATGAAGCCGTATTATTGAAAAAAAAAGGAGAGATGATGTGGCAGTGTTTTCAACATAAAATAGATCTCAGGTACGGAAAACCATGTGGAAAACTTCCCAAGTTAGTTTGCATTGGTTAGTGAAGTTGCATATATACATATGCATGTATATGTCTCTGTACATATTTATACATAAATACATTTCAGAAAAAGGCAAAATTACAGTTTAAGTAAAACTATAAGTTTATTAGAATAAAAATTCTTCTGGTGGTTATAGGGATTAAGGAATTAGAGATAGACATTTTTCTAAAGCTGCAATAATCATTAAATACTCAAAAACAACACACTAATAACTGGGAGAAGTAGATGAAACGTTCTGGTTTTAGCTGGGATAGAGTTAATTTTCTTCATAGTAGCTAGTATGGGGCTCTGTTTTGGATTTGTGCTGGAAACATTATTGATGATATAGGGATGTTTTCATTGTGGCTGAGCAGCACTTACACAGAGTCAAAGCCTTTGCTGCTTCTCACCCCACCCCACCAGCGAGTGGGCTGGGAGTGCACAAGAGGCTGGGAGGGGACACAGCCAAGACAGGTGACCCCAACTGACCCAACGGATATTCCATGCCATATGATGTCATGCTCAGCATAGAAAGCTGGGGGAGGGTGGGGTTGGGATGTTCAGAGCGATGGTGTTTGCCTTCGCAAGTAACTGTTATGCATGACAGAGCCCTACTTTCCTGGAGATGGCTGAACACCTGCCTGCCAACAGAAAGTAGTGAATTAATTCCTTGGTTTGTTTTGCTTGCATGTGCGGCTTTTGCTTTACCTATTAAACTGTCTTTATCTCAACCCATGAGTTTTCTCTACTTTTACCTTTCCGATTCTTTTCCCCAACCCACCGGGGGGGGATGGGGTGGGTGGCTGTGTGGTGCTTAGTTGCTCACTGGGGTTAAACCATGACAAACATGAAAATGAGGTTCTACTGAAGAATCAAGGTTTCATTTTACTCTAACTTCAATTACCATCAAAGATACAAGATGTACCAAATTTTAGCTGCAGTCTAATTTTTAAAGAAGTTCTGGGCACCAGATGGAGAACTATTGCATGTCCAGTTGGATGTGCTACTTTTTTCCTATGTCAATGCTGCTAGAATTTCTAGGTACATTGGCAAAATAGCTTATATATTTGAGAAGGAATACCCTTCTTAGGTATCTTTAAAGTATAGACCACTGTACCAGGAACAGATCTCTATTAGGTGTGAACCAGCAGTATTTCTGTGACATGAATGGATGGGGTAGACTCTTTACAAGAATAAGAAAAAGATTTAATTTTAACACAAAGACCCAGCTTTAAAGCTGAATACACCTTTACTACTGTCTCTCTACCTGCTTGATATAAAATTGAGAAGGACTTGTTCTGTAAGACCATTCCACTGTACCTCTCCAAATATTTTCTCAAGTGTCTTTGAAAGTCTTCAGAAAATAGCCAACTGTAAATAAACTGTATGAAATACAAATGTTTTAGTTTTATTTCTTTGTTTGTTTTTGTAAGCTATAGAATTCGAAGGGATAGCTAATAAGTATATAGAGCTGGTTGCTAGGATTCAAGCATATAAACTTGCTTTGGAGGTGCATGTTTCTGGGCACTGCTGATGCTTCCTCTGTGCAGCAATTTACAACAGGTTTTAGCACTCTTCTCTTTACTTTCTGAAATAGGTAATATAAAGACAGAAACATGTTACTGTTTTTAGTGTTTACCCCCATTCACAGACCTGTTAGCGCTCGTCTGGTATAAAAACTAAAAAAAATAATATATCCATAATTTATCCATCATCTTTATAATTTTACCTATGTACTATATTTCTTACAGCTTACTGATCTGAAAATAGTGTTTTATAGGCTATTTCTTTTTACTTCATTGTCATTTTTCCCCAAGTTAACTTATGCATTAAAACAAAACAAAACAAAACAGAAAATCACATCATGATAGCAAGGCATTAGAAATTAATAGAGTAATAGTTATAGATCTAGTTTACTCTATTCTTTCCCTCTAGTTTAGTGGCTGAAATAAGAGAATGTTATGTCCTGGCTTTAGTTTTAACTAGCATCCTATGGCAGCTTGCTAAAACACTTATCAAAACCTGAATACTGCAAGGCACAGACAACTACCCATTCAGCTATGCTTGTCTCTGGGTAGCATTAAAAGGAGAGCAGGGCCACGGGCAATTTCATTATTGCATAGCTTCTGGGGTTACAGCTGGCTCCATACTATTGCCCTTCCCACATTCTTTTTGGATAGTCTAGCTCTACATCATAATTCTTCTTACCTTTTCTAGCACTGCAGGTTTGGAAAGGGCTTTGTCTCTTATGGATATTTTTTTTCCTTTCTTTTTACAAGACAAGCAAATGGAAGTGCTTTCTTTAAAGGAAAGACTAAGCACCATATCACTGGGAAAATACTTTCAGGTCAGTGGCAAAGAACTATGACCCTTTGACGGTACCTACGCATACTTTAAACCTTTTGCTCAGTCATAACTTTTTCACTGTGTAATGATTTTTCACCTCCATGTAGCTGTGCAGATAGGCTGAGTTGAGGTATCCTTCAGCCAGCTTTGAGAACAGTAGGCTAAATCTCACTACAGATGGAGTCTAGTGGAGAGCTATTAATCAAATGGCCAATTATCCATCTCTCATGATAGCAGCCTTCAACACCATGTGATATGGCACATACCAGCTGTAATTATGCAGGACTGATCATCTTTTGGGAAAAGTTGCACATAGCCACAGAAGCCTTACCACCTAGCCTTCCTCTTCACATGACATGCTACCATTTTAGCCTGGAGAAGAGGAGGCTGAGAGGAGACCTTATCATTCTCTACAGCTACCTGTAAGGAGGTTGTAATGAGGTGGGTGTTCTCTTCTTCCAAGTTACTAGTGATAGGATGAGAGGAAATGGCCTCAAGCTGCATCAGGGGAGGTTAGGATTGGATATTAGGAAAAATTTATTTACTAAAAGAGTGGTGAGGCATTGGAACAGGCTGCCCAGACAGGCAGTGGAGTCACCATCCCTGGCGGTTCAAAATATGTGGAGACATGGCACTTCAAGGCATGGTCAAGGAGGCATGGGGGTGTTGGGTTGATGGTTGGACTTTGTGATCTTAGAGGTCTTTTCCAAACTTCATGGTTCTATGACTCTATGATCTTTCTGCTGTGATGAATTTAATAGAATCATTGTGCCTTAGAAAGATGTCTCCATTTGAAAATTAAACCATAGTTAAGATAATATGCAACAGACCTTGTTAAACAGAAAATAAAGAAGAAAATTTTGTTTTGTTTTGTTTTAACATAAAATGGAAAGAAAACTTCCATCAATTTTAACAAATTCTACTCAATAAATGTTCCTTTAAAACAATTGTTATTTGTGTTATTAATCAGTTGCCTAGTCAAAGGGACCCAGATAAAAAGAAACAAGAGCATCATATGGGTGGCAGTACAATGATAAAAGAAGGAAAAAATAAACAGAAGTCTTGGAGACATTCAGATTAAAATAGGAATGGAATGTGGGGAGAGTAAAATAATAAGGATTTATCTGTACGAGTAAAGTAAGAGAAAAATCTAAACTCGCCTGCAGCCAAGGAAAGAACTGTACTCACCTGTTTCACCTTTTGAGAATCAGTGGTAACAAGACCACAGAGGCCAGCTATAAGGATTCTACTCAAGGGAAGCACTCTAAGTTCTGCCTTGGGCTTCATGAGATCTGGCTGCCAAAGGCAGCAGAAGAGATGCCATGAATCAGCAACCCTTTTCTGTGCACTGTGTTTGCCCAAAAGTTATGTTTAACTTCCTTCTCGTGTTTTCACCACCTGGCAGCCCACAGCTTGTTGGAAGGCCAGATCTTGTGTCAGAAGGAAAGACTGGGCATGAAAACATTTCACTGTGGATATAAAAATGAAGAATCTAATTATCAAATTATATTATACTATAGTATGTCAGGAAACAAAGAAAACCTGCTGCTCCTCCCTCATCATCATGTACTTCCTGTGCTCCAGCGTGGGGTCCCTCCCACATGATGCAGTCCTTCACGAACTTTTCCATCATGGGTGCTTCCATCAGGCTGCAATCCTTCAAGAACTCCAGCATGCATCCTTTCCACAGGATACAGTCTTTCAGGAACAGACTGGTCCAGTGTGGGTCCCCCACCAGGTCACAGTTCCTGGTCCTGCATGGTCTCCTCTCTCTGAGCCATGGGTCCTGCCAGGAACCTCCTCTTGTGTGGGATGTCCACAGTTTGCAGCTTCCTTCAGGGCATATTGTCCACAGGCTGCAGTGTGATAATCTGCTTCAGCATGGTCCTCCACAGGCTGCAGGCGAATCTCTGCTCCAGCACCTGGAGCACCTCCTCACCCTCCTCCATTGACATGGGTGTCTGCATTTTTCTTTCTCTCACTTTTTTTCACTCCTTTCTCTCAAGGCTGCTGTGCATTGCTTTTTACTCTTTCTTAAATATGTTATCACAAAGGCACCACCTCCTTCACTGTTGTGCTCAGCTTTAGATAGCCAGCTATGGAGCTGGCTGAAATTGTGTCTATCTGACATGGGGCAGCTTCTGGTGTCTTCTCACAGAAGTCACCCCTGCAGCTCCCCTGCTACCAAAACCTTGCCATGTAAACCCAATACTTTACCAAATTAAGAAATAGAAGACATAGTGTCATTTTAAGTGTAAAATTTCAGAAGCTCTTCCAAACAAAAGATATTTATACAGAAGTCATGGATTCTATCACAATACATGCTTGGTTTCTGTTTGACCATGAGGTTCCTGTAGGTAAGAAACATAGGCCTGATCCAAAGCCATATGAACCCATTAACTGTGCTTCTGGTGAATGCTAAAAACAATGATAGAAATCAGACTATTAATTTTTCGCTGCCTCAGGTAATACAAATTGGTTTTAACTTCAAAGGCATGCACAAAGTTCCTAAAAAAATCCTGTTACTAGGCACTACTGAAAGTGTAAGCATACAAAATAATTTTAAAACCGTACAAAGGATAATATACAAGTAAATTATTAGCTGTCACTTTCCCACAGGGAACAATTTTTAGCCTTGAAAAAACAGCCAACCAGTTATCAAAAGGATAATAGGAATCCCTAAACCATCCTAAAAGTAAAGTACTAACAGCAGTTTTCTCTTTTTAAAATTAATAATTGTTCATTTGGCCCTAAAGTCTTGACTTTTTCAAGCCTGTAATGCACTTACTTTCTATTCCCTCTGTTAAAAAGAAAGAACAAAAGTTGTTACTGTCAGAAATAGTAAACTCATATTAATCACAATTACAAGCAGTAATGTCTTATTACAATTTTTAATCAATCATGCTATTCCATGTTTAACTCACTAATGTTGGGACCACTAGAGTGGACAGCCATCTGTGCCTCTGTAAAATTAGAAATATGATTAATTATAGCTACTGGTAGTTTGAGGTTATACCATGAATACAAATCATTACAGCTGTGACACTTTTAACATTTGCCAAAAAAACCACAGTTATATCAGCTGCATTTGCTGTTCTTGTTATAGAAAAAAGTACCTAACGATCTGCACTTCACTCGTCAGCGTTTCATAATGATTTACAATGCATAAGAAGACAAAGTTCTCCAGGTTTTCTGTTTACATATCACAAGCCCTTTTGCCATAGGACTCCAGTCTGAAGATCACATTCTGCTCTTATCTCAGGTGGTCACTATCTAGAGTAAGTCTATTAACTTCCAAGATAATCAAATAACATATCTCTCAAGTATTACATTCAGTCAAGTTACTACATATTCATCACAAGTACAACTGAGAGCAGAATCCAATCCCTGGGAAGGGCTATATTCACTGATTTGTCAAAATTGTAAATTTTGTTGAGTAAAGGAATAAAAAGGCAAAACCCTTAAAAATACAGATAAAATACAAATAATTCCTTATAGAAGTTGGTAAAAGCATAAAGTCATAGCACACATTTTCTGAATATACTTAACTTATGGGTAGAATCAATAATACAGACTTTGAATTTTTATGCCAAATATCTTTTGTTACAGGGAAAAAACTTATTAAAAAACTCCAACAAACTGACTTTGTTTTTCTTTTTTTTTTTTTTTTTTTGTCATTAAATTTAAAATGGCTGTTCATCATTATTTTTAGGACTACTTTAAATATCTGTCATGTCTATGCTATTCCAGAGAATAAAAGAATAATTCAGGTTGGAAGGGACCTTGAAACCTCCCCAGTCCAAACTCCTACTCAAAACATGATCAGGTATGTGGTCAGGCATGGTTGATCAGGGCCTGCACAATCACTCTTGGCAGCCTGTGTCATGGCCCAAATGTCCTCATGGGGAAAAGGTTTTCCTTATATCCGGTGAGAACCTCTTAGGTCAGTTTATGCCCTTTGTCTTTATTCTCCCACCCTGTGCCACTGTGCAGGGCTTGGCTCCATCTTTTCTGTTGCCTACTTGTAGGTGTAGGTGTAGGGGAGCTGCTGTTTGGTGTCCCTAAAGCTGTCCTTGCTCCAGGATGAACAAGACCAGTTCCTTCAGTGTCTCCTCTAGGGAAACTGCTCTAGACGCCCACCAATGCATTGGCCCTACACTGTACTTGGTCTAGTTTTTCCATGTCTCTCATGTATTTGAAGATCAAAACTGGATGCAACACTCCAGATGTATAGCACTAAAAAATGCTGAATTAAAAGAGGTAACCAATTTCCACAATTTAACAGCCATGACTCTGCTAATACAGCTCAGGATGTAATTAGGATTCTTTACTACTAAATCAAATACCTATTTACAATATATATAAGTACCTGTCCAGTGGTTACTGTTTTCAAATCCATGCAGTCATGCAGAAAAATATTGTAAAAAACCAGCTGGTTTTGTCAGTCTTGGTCTCAAAACAAGGATATTACTTTATTTGCTTCCAAAGCACTGTGATTACTTTTCTCCCTTCATGCTTTCTTAGTCTTGTGGATTGCTTGAGTAATTACCCTATTTTAACTGCTCACTATAAATATATATTTAAAACAGAAATGGAAGGCAAAGACACAATGAAGAGACTCTCCAGCCATGTTTCAAATAATTGGTTAAATATCATCCTCTTGAAATAGACAATGATCACCTTGAACCATTTAGGATTTAACATTCTTTCTCCTTAGTGTATATTGATCAAAACTCAGGATGATGTTTCACCTAAAATACTAAATGTTTCTGTTATTATTAAAGGGTACCACAGCCAGTATTGCTTTTTAGAATAAGATCCGCAAGTGTCTTGCCTCCTGACAGAGCTGTCAGTTATCTTTGAGGCTTTCAGGATGATAGACCTGTGAACAGGGGTAAATATGTGACTTTGTGCCTTATGAGAGAGATTGGATTGGGACTAAAGTTAGTAAACAAGAAACTAGACTCCAAACAATTCTGTGAAAAAACTTAATCTGCTAACAGTAATCTTTCATCTAAACATACCTGATGTTTGAGGCATCACAATCTAAATCCAGATTTAGCTCCAAATTTTATGGCATCAGCTCTTTTTTTGCTTAAAAAAGAGCTCTGGATAGTTACACAGCTCAGCATAAAGGTAAAGAAAAACAGATAAAGGCATTTACTTTGAAATAATTCTTCGGTGATGCTTATTCATTCAAAATTTTAAGCAAGAAAACAATGGACACAATATTTTAGTTCTTGGAATGACTTGCATATTATACTGGCTTCATTTTTCTGAAGCAACCTCAAGAAAATAACGACTTCATGGTAAACGTAGTCACAGTATATAAGCTTTGCAAGAATATATGAAAGGAGCAATGAAACAATGAAAGAGGAAATCTAAACCTTTTTCATCAGTGTTTTCAGTGCTTGCCTGCCATTATCAAGAAAGACGTATTTTATTTTTAGGCTGTGTCATGTTTCACAATAATGAGCACCAAAAAAAAATGCAAATATGTATTGATTTTGTGCAGAGGTCAGAACAAGTGACAAGCAATCTGTGAAAAAGTTAGCAGTCCTAAGTAAGAAAAGTAATTAGAAAGATGACTATAACCTTTCTTTAATGAATAGCAATAATAAATGACTTCCTTGGTGTTCTTGTGACCCTCTCAAGTTAACAAGGTGGTCTTTCCTAAGTCAATTCTGTTTCGATCCCTTTTGTAATCACAGTCTCACAGCTGTGGAAAATAGCACCATTCATTAATTGATGACTGATTATTTGCATGTGTAGCGGTCAAGAAGCACTCAGGTTCATCTTCCTCTGTTCTGAACAGTTCTTGGGAGCAAAAATGAGGAGCATTTGTCATCCTTAGGTCTTGAATGTTGTTTTTATTTCTTCTTGGTATTGTTGCTTCAGTCATTCACTTGTCTGCGTCACAGTAGGTTAGTGAGCAAGAAGAAATTATAGCTTTAACATGCATGGTGTAATGCATGAAACATGTGAAAAATATCCTTCCTCCCAAAACTAACACTGGTGTTTTGAGTTTCACTAAAGCTATTATCCAGTGAAAGATACACTTAAGAAAATCCATTTGTATACATGAATTTAAGGTTTTGCCTGCCAGCACAAACATCTTTTATGAAAGACAATCATTTGTTAGTAAACATTGTAATTGGCATCCAATATTTTGAGGCTTTTTGCTCTTGAAGAATCTCAAACAATACAGTGACTGGAATGTCTTTGCTGGGTATAGGACAGGAAGGTTCTTACTCCTGTGAGATAGGATGCAACAGCTGTTTTAACATTTTATTAAAGAGTAGGGGAAAAGGGGAAAAAACCCAACATTCAATTAATTTTCAAGTAGAACATCCACTGAGGCAGTACCTGAGAGAAACTTGTGCATTAACACATCTGATGAATTTAGCTGTCATGACTTTCAAAGCAGTTTTGCCTATAGGCTGATATTTAGGAACTTTCATAAGTTGACTTCGTGACTGTGTGCTCTAGGCATGATTAAAGTTAACCTCCCTCACATGGCTTTAAGGAAGCCCTTTTTCCTGGTATTAGTCTCTCTCTGTATGCCTATAACAGTATTACAGGAGCTAGAAAGTTAGAGATATGATAATCGTCCCATGGGTATTCAGGACAAAAATTATAACAATTTAAAAAAAATTGAGAAACTATAGGATAACACTGGGGATTTTTAGTGCTACAACTTTTTTTCAGAAATCTGAAATTGCATTTTTTTATGCAGAAAAAGCACAGAATGGGCACGCTCATTCTGAGCTATGATATATGCAGAAAGAATATATAACTGCAAAAATGTGTCAGTTGAGTAGAAAAGTGACACTATAGCTTCTAAACGGCGTTACATCTTTACTTATATCTGAAGTTAATACATGCTATGGTTTATATCTTCACACAACTTCTGAAACAACAATAACAATTGGACTCTTGCCTTTGATAACTCAGTTAAATAATTATTAATGCGTGCTGGAACCCACGGACGTGCAGAGAGACCCTGCGGGAGCCGGCAGATCCCATGAGCAGGGCGTGGCCAGGAGCAACCGCAGGCGATTTAAACGTCCCCAGGGAGCGCGAGCGACCAGGACGGGCGAACAGGGCGTGGCGCGTCAGCCGGGGCGTGGCGCGGCAGTTCGTGCGGCAGTTCATGCAGGGAATGCCCTGCCACTTCAAGCACAGGCTGCTAACCACTTACAAGGAGCCGAGAACAGTAGGAACTGTGGTATCCACCAGTAGAGCTGTGCTGTCAGCGTCCCTTACGGCCCCTCCAGCTGCAAGAACTGATGTGGCCACCCAAACAGAGCCTTCAAGGCGACACGCAGCCACCCAGGTCCCAGGCTGCAGGGCGAGCCTGAGTATCGGGCCAGTATCTGAGGACAGCAGTGAGCTCACCTGAGGGAGAGGCACCCAGGTAAAGGAGCTGCTCAGCCTGGTGACAGAGCTTCGGGAGGAGGTGTCCAGGCTGAGGAGTATCAGGGAGTCAGAGGACATTGACTGGTGGAATAGTACTCTACCATCCCTCTCTCAGAGGGGCCTGCAGCAGCCAAGCACAGCACAAGCGACAAAGTACCCCCTACCCCCTCACCACCAGACAGAAGGAGGTAACCCAGGAGACAGGGAAGAATGGAAGCAGGTTACTGCTCGGGGCAGTAGGTGAATCCACTCTCAGCCTGCCTCACCTTCCGTGGTGCCTGAACAGAATAGATACCAGGCCCTGGAATTGGAAGGGCAGACAATGGATGATGGGGATGAAGGTCCTTTTGGCATGGAGCAAACATCTAGGCAGCCCACCCCCTGCATCACAACCACTCATGTTAAGAAGAAGGGTAGTTGTCATAAGTGACTGCCTTCTGAGGGGAACGGAGGGTCCAATATACAGACCAGACTCCACCTACAGGGAGGTCTGCTGCCCTCCTGGGGCCAGAGTAAAAGATGTTGCTGGGAAATGCCTTAGTCTGGTAAACTCAGACTATTACCTGCTATTGGTTCTCCATGTCGGCAGAGAAGAAGAAGCAAGGAGAAGCTCAAAGGCTATCAAAAGGGATTTCAGAGCCTTGGGATGGGGGGGTTGAAGGATCAGGTGCTCAGGCAGTATTTTCCTCAATCTTCTCAGTATCAGCGAATAATACTGAATGGAACAAGCAGGTCCAGCTGATCAACACATGGTTCCGAGGCTGGTGTTGTTGGTGGAATTTCAGCTTTTTCAGTCATGGGATAGTATTCTCAACACCAACTCTGCTGACATCTGGTAGTATTCAACTTTCTCAGAAGGGAAAAAGGGTTTTTGCTCAGGAGCTAGCAGACCTGATTGACAGAGCTTTAAACTGTGTTGGAAGGAGGAAAGCTTCAGTACCAGGCTCGTCAGCCACGGGCAATGGGTAGACTCACCAAAGTTGGAGGAACTGTGTGCTAGTGAGACTCCAGACTGCTACATGTGGCGATGGGCAAAAGGGGGCCACACATGAAGTGATTCTACACAAATGCACACAGCATGAGGAACAAGGCAAAGGAGCTGGAAGCCTTGGTCCAGTCCCAGAGATAAGACATCATTTCTATAAGTGAAACCTGGTGACAGGAGTCCTGTGATCGGTGTGCCATGAGGGGTAGTTACAAGCTTTTCAGGAGGGACAGGCAGGGCAGGTGAGATGGGGTGTTGGCACTGTATATAGTGAAGGAGCTGGAGTGCGCAGAGCTTGCAATTGGCAATAGCACAGCTGAGAGCCTCTGGGTGAGGATTAAGAGACAGGCAAATAAAGCGGATGTAGTTGTAGGAGTCTACTATAAGCCACCCAGCCAGGAGGATGACACGGGTGAGTGATTCTTTAAGGAACTAAAGGATGCCTCTAAGTCATGTGCCCTTGTCCTTATGGGGGACTTCAACTTGTCAGATGTTAACTAGGAATACCACATGGCTGGGACAAACAGGTCCAGAAGGTTGCTCAACTGTCTGGATGACAACCTCTTGTTACAGGTACTAAGGGAACTGACCAGGAAAGGTACCTTCCTTGACTTGCTCCTTATTAACAGAGAGGGCCTCATGGGTGAAGTGGAGATCAGGGGCCACCTTGGCCACAGTGACCATGAAACAGACAAGTTTAAAATCTATAGTGACAGGAGGAAAGCTGCCAGAAAGACCTCAACTCAGGACATGAGGAGAGCAGACCTCTGGTTGCTCAGGGAGCTGCTTAGTAAGGTGCCCTGCGAAAAGGCTTCTGAAGGTGCCAGGGTCCATCAGTGCTGGTCAGTTTTTAAGTACCACCTCCTAAAAGCACACAAGCAGGCAATCCAAAAGTGTAGGAAGTCAAGCAGGCGAGGCAAAAGGCTGGCTTGGCTGACCAGGGATATTCTTCTAGAACAAGGAGAAAAAAAGAAAGTATATGGCTAGTGGAAGAAAGGTCAGGTGGCATAGGAGGACTATCTACAGCTTCCTCACAAGGGGAAGAGGAGGGGCAGGCGCTGATCTCTTCTCTCTGGTGACCAATGTTAGGTCCCGAGGGAATGGCAGGAAGATGTGCCAGGGGAGGTTTAGGCTGGGTATTAGGAAAAGGTTCTTCAGCCAGAGGGTGTTGGAGCACAGGAACAGGCTCCCCAGGGAGGCAGTCATGGTGCCAAGCCTGACGCTGTTCAAGAAATATTTGGACAACACTCTCAGAGATATGGTGTGAATTTGGTGTTGTCTTGTGCAGGGACAACAGTCAGGCTTGATGATCCTTCTGGGTCCCTTCCAACTCAGGACAATCTATGATTCTATGATTCTAAATGTCTTCATATTTTATTGTAGGCTGTGAGAATGACCTGCAATAATGGCTTTTTGAAATAGAACTCTTAAATCCTGTAAACATCAGGGAACCAAAAACCTTTCTAGGCTACCACTCTTGTCATATGGGCAGAGTCCAATAGCCCATCGAGGGTGTAGTGTTTATGTTCGATGAGCTGCCAAAATGTAATTAAGATTTTTTTGAATACTTACACGTTAGCACATTTGAAAGAAAAAAGCATCATAAAGGAAAAGGGAATGTAATTTATCACACTAAAATAAGTATGCTGAAGAAATGTGGGCTGCATTTTAGAGACATTGCCAACAACCAGTCATGCATGTCTATTCTTCTGCTAGTGTTAATATTGTGTATTGTACTTCCCTTTCTTTCCCTTTTATAATATTCTTTGTTCTATTTGAAAAATACTGGAGAGGAACATGGGAGGTGTGGGTGGAAACAGGCAGGAAAGAAGCAGAAGAAAAAAGTAATGATAGCACCTCATTTTTACCCCAAATTCTGACACTGGGTATTTTGGAGTATACCCAGTGATATTCCATCGTCAAAACCATTTTGAAAATCTTAAATATATTACAGTTTTCCTTATCCACTGAGGTATATAATCATATAACTCCAGTATGTCCCTATCCAAATTAAAATTATTTTCATTGTCATAACTGTTGCATTGTTAAGATTTAGGGCGATACTGGCAGGGCATTTTATACAGAGGTTTATACAAAAGTGTAGGAGTAGTGACAGAAGTCTCACCCTAATCTTGATCACAAAAAAACAGGATCACAAAAATAGGAATTATCACTTATTGCCATTTCATTATGTTATTCATAAAATTTACCTTGGAGTCAACAAAGAGATGCCTAATTTAAGTCTAATACCTAGTTTCCTTCCATAATAAGGGACAAACACCTCTACATACTACTTCACTTAAGCCACTGAGAGGAAGGATGTACATCTCTTGTAACACATCTCTGAACAGTGACTACAGGTCTTTGCCAAAGACATTTGGAATCTGTGAAATAGAAAAAGAAAAGGTGGAAAAGGCCCAGCTTAAGCCCAGAAAAAGTCAGTGAAACAGGTATCAGAATTCCAGGCTTTTAAAATACAACACTAATCTGATTTCATAAAACTGAAAAATCTGCTTCCTTGCACTCTGTATTTTCCAGCTTTTTGTATAATTGAACACATCTACACCTCCCTCCTGGTAAGTATATCAGGGGTGGAGTTCACCAGGTGTGATTTCATTAATTTCTTCCTGTGAGTTGTGCAGATCTTTCACTTAACAATGGAGGAGAGATAAATACTATGTATTCAGAAAAGAGTCTGAAATGTTACTAAAATACTTAGAAAAAATAACAAGGAAAGTTACAGTCCCTTAAACTACTTAAAGCCTCATTGTTTCTCAAGTGTTTAAATGTTAAGCAGTTAAAAAGAAGATTCAAGTCTTGATTAGATTGCCGTAACTAATAAACAGCTATGACCACAAGCTAAAAATCTGACAGTGGCTGACACAAATTCAACACATATAGGTGCAACAGTCATGCCGTGCAGGTGTGTTTAAAAAAAGAAAAGCAAAAGCATTCTCTTTTTATTCACTTTGGTTTTTTTCCTTATTTTTTCTTTAGTAGACAGGTTTATATGTTTAATGGTATTATCAGGATCATTGTATGTGAATTAGTCCAGAGCCTGTGCTTTTTTTCCCTCCTAGAATCAGGGTCAAGACAATTGCTGTCTTTTAACAAGAAAAATGACCAACCTTTTTACAACAAAATCTCCCAAGAATCAGCCACAAAGAGCAAGCTATTAATTATATCTGTGGAACTTTCTCACCCAAACCCAGCTAGCTAACATCCCTGTGTAAAGGCAAAAGTTTGGATTACTGGCTTTCTTTTTCTAGTTTTTTTCTTTTCCTTTTTTTTTTTTCCCCCCCTCTGGATTGTTTACGTGACTTTCTACCCTGATCTAGATACAGAACATTCAGATCTACTTCGGTCACCTAAATGGTCAAATACCAAGTATTTCCTACAGTGTATGCTCAGTTTGTCCCCAAAAGAAAAAGAATGTAAATGTCTTTTGGTTGCATACAGCTTACTATTTAGGAGTCCAAGCTAACCTTTGCAAAAGATCAAACATGAATCAATTGCTGTATATTTACTTTGCTGAAGTGATAAAAAATTTCTAGATGTGCTTTTTTTCTGGCAGTGGTTACTTTCACAGTAGAAGTCCTTCTTTGATTGGCACCAGTGATTAAAAAATGGATGGTTTGATAAAGTCATTGGATTTTATTGGAGCATCTACCATTATACTTTGACAATGTTAGCCCTGTTACCAGTGACAAGGACAAAATTTCTGAAGTTCCTGTCTTCAGCCAGCATATTTTCAGATTATCCAATATGATTAAGCAAAAGGTTTTTCTGTTGAAGAGGGCCACATTAGCAAGACTGATGCATGGTTCCATGCAAGACTGATGCATGCTACCAAGAATGGTAGCACTGAAAGATGGCAGAATAAGAGAGAAGAAAGGCAGTAGAAGCTGATTACGACAGCAGTAACAGCAATTACATTGTAAGCAATTATTCCACACATCTGTCAAAAGACAGGGTGCATGACAGAGAACCTCTGCTAAGCTTGGTACACTGAATGACAGCCACAATGTTCTGTCTTGAAAGATGGGAATTTAAGAGTTAGCTATGAATGGAAAAAAGAGTAGTGACGATCTAAGACATGCAGCTTTCCAAGAAACAGAAACATTTATGTACATAAATAAACATAAAATAAAACTAAATCAGTCAGTTGGCTAATGGTTTTGTCCTTCGTTAATGAAAAAAAATAATCACAATAAAATCCAGCTTCTCATTTATAATCTGTTTGATCTGTTTGTGGAGTGCTTTGATGTAAGAGAACCTATATTTGATCATTAAAAAATTGAGATCAAATAGACAATTAAATATATTGTCTCTTTTATGGATGCTACGGGAAGCTTATTCTCTTTCTGTCAGTGACAATCTCATACAGAAGGGATTTGCATAAAATAATACAGAAAAGTTTTAAAATCCAGGAAGCAATTATATTGTATTTAAATCTAATGACCAGTCTAATTTTTTTTTAGTGCCACATTATATCATAGGTGAAGCCCAGACCTCTAGTCCTCCCTGAGAATGCGCAGAGTTATTGAACAGTTGTTGTCCACCTGTAGCTGGATCCCAGATCACAGGATCCACTGACCAGTGATCAACAGGATCACTAGTCCTCCTAGAAACTATCACAAACCAAATTAAGCAGGTGACTGGGAAAAGCCAACATGGATTTGCCAAAGGTAAATCATGCCTGACTAACTTGATACCTTCTATGACAAAATAACGTCTTCTGTCAACATGGAGAGAGCAGTGGAAGCCGTTTACCTGGTCTTCAGCAAAGTGCTCGACACTGTTTCCCACAGCATTCTCCTGGATAAACTGACAAGATGCAGGTTGGATGAGTGGTCTGTGAGATGGGTAGGATATTGGCTAACAGGCCACACTCAGGGTGGTGATCAATGGATTCTACTCAGGCCAGCAGCCTGTCATAAGTGGGCTTCCCATAGGCATCAATACTAGGCCCCAGGCTCCTCAACATCATAAATGATCTGGATGCTGGGATTGAAAGCACCTTCAGCAAGTTTGCTAAGGACACCAAGCTGGGTTGTGAGGTGGACATATCAGAAGGGAGAGACATCCTACGGAGAGACGTCCTACAGAGACCTGAACAGGCTGGAAAAGCGGTCTAGCAAAAACAGTATGAAGTTTATGAAGTTTAACAAAGACAACTGCAAGGTCTTGCACCTGGGACAGAATAACCACAGAGCCCAGAACAGGCTAGGATCTGTGTGGCTGGGGAGCAGCCTTGCTGAAAGGGATCTGGGGGTCTGGTGGACAAGCTGAACGTGAGTCAGCAGTATGCCACTGCAGCAACAAAGGCAAATCGGATCCTGGGATGTATCCACAGGGGCATTGCTAGCAGATATAGAAACATGATCATCCCACTCTACTCAGCACATTTCAGGTCTCACCTGGAGTACTGTGTCCAGTTCTGGTCCCCACAGTTCACAAAAGATGCAGACAGAGGTCCAAGAGGGACATGAAGATTACCAAAGGGCTGGAGGACCTGTCCTATGAGGAAAGACTGAGGGAGTTAGGTCTTTTGTCCCTGAAGAAGAGAAGGCTCAGGGGAACCTTGTCACAGAATTCTAAACTTAGAGGGCAGCTACAAAGAGGAGAGAGGCTCTCTTTTCACAAAAATAGGAGCAACAGGTACAAGTTGCACCATGGGAATGTTTCTTCTTGATAAAATAAAGAAATTTTTTACAGTGAGAGCAATTAGACACTGCAGCAACCTCCCCAGGGATATGGTAGGACACCCATTCCTGGAGATTTTCAAGACATGATTGGACAGGTTGCTAGATAATCTCATCCAGGCTTCCTTTCCCACAAAAGATTGGACCAGATGATCTTCTGAGGTCCCTTCCAACCTGAGCTCTTCTATGATGTTATGATTCTAACTTTCTGTACACATTTTATGTGGCAGAGCTGCACATATGAAGAAAGTCACAGTCAGATCTGTTGCAAATGAGGGGAAGCTCCTACCACTTTTGTGTTTAATTCACTTAATGTTTACCCCATCATTCATTGGAGGATACTTTTTCCATATCCTTGATTCTCCAAGCTACTAATAATTTTATTTCAGTTTGTAACTCCTACATATCTCATGTATAACATAGACTTTAAATATTGCTCTGAATCCATGCTGAATGCTCCTTAGTTTATCCTGAGGGAAGAACTTTTCCAGAAGTTGTAAATATGTTGTTTTTAATTTCACTGAATATCCTTGGGTTTTGTACTGTCAGAGGTAAAATGAGAATGCAATTTGCTTTCCCTGTGGCTTTCAGTATTTTGTTTTGGGTTTGTTTGGTTTTTTTTTTTTCTCAGCGTATCTAGTCTTGTTTAATCTAAAACAAACAGCCTCTATCTTTGCTTACATAACGTCTTCAGCTTCCAGGAATGTATATATATTTTTATATATAAAATATATTTTTATATATACATTTATTTATTTATAAACAAAACCACTCTAGTTCATAAGAAAGTAATATGCACTTGTAGGGCATAGCACATTCAGCTATAAGGTAAGCAGCTGCAATACATCATACGAAGTGCTTATTCTCTCTGTTGACTAAGAAGGAAAATATGTTGACTAGCTTCAGAAATAGAGGCTCAGAAATTGAGTGGATTCATTCTGCTGTTTCAGCAAAATACAAGACAGTTCTACTTGTCTTTGGAAGGATTTCCTATTCCCAGACAGTACTTCAAGACTGTGGCATATAATACCTTCTGTGTTGACATGTTAAAGGACAATAGTGGATTGGATGCCATTGCTTCTGTAGTGCCTGCTATTTTTTTGCCACATTTTGCCACTTTAATGGTTCAGCCAAGAATGACAGCGAGCCATTGAAATAGTATAGAAGGAGTACTTTGATGCCTATATGTAACAATTTACATATGACAGCAGGAGACCTGATAGTATCTCTGTAACTGAGGTGGCTGGTTGAACCACAAGAAGTACATTTGGTGATCTGTGGTAATGACTGCTTAGGATGTCCATTTCAGAGAGATGAGGTCTGGGGATATTTTTCCTAGACAGCTCCGTGCATCATGAAATGACAGGAGAAATTATTCTTCACTAAGATAAAGTACACAGAAAATTAATATTCAATTACTGCAAGAATAATTTTTCATGAGAGTGTAACTTTTCTTTTCCTCTTTCTGGTAACATTATCCCAGAAAGGCTACACCAATCCAATAACACTTTTCTGGTTTTACCCTACTCAAGTCACCAGACTAGACTAAATGAAATATTTCAGTTTATAGAAAATGTCATCAGCTATGTTGTAATTCCCACAGTATAAACATTTAAGCAGAAGATTTTATCAAGGAAGTTCTTGATTTCAGGTTTTTGCGTTTTGTTGTTTTTTGTGTGTTTGTTTTTACAAAGGGAAAAATCTGGATACATATGACTTTCACCAACCACATATTCATCCAGTTATAGACTAGTAAAATATATCTCAATAAGAGATGTACAAGACCGTAGAATCTCTTCCCACATAATGCATAGAAGCAAGGAATAAAACAAATGAAATATGGTAATCATAGAATCATTTAGGTTGGAAAAGACCTTTAAAATATTTTATTGTAATTTCTAGAACAATAGATAAAATATGAAAAATTCAACACTATGAGGTAACAAAAAGGCAGAAGAAAAGCTTAAATATAAGCATTATAAGCAGATTGTATCTTTTAAAAAAATTATTCGGAGGTCAGACACATGAGATCTCTGGACTGTAGAAACTTAAGTGGAGAGAGACCACTAAATTTCCTACTCTCAGCCATGTCAGCTAACCACTGCAGAAGGGAGAAAGTAATATGTCTCACTCTTCCTTTTTTTTTTTAGTTATTAAAAGTGGTATGGTTAGACTCCTAACTAGATTTTTTTTCCTATCTCCTCTTCAGACATGTAATGTCAATATGCAGTTTTTCATATTTCTCCCTCATTTTCACATCACTGTGCACTGCAGGTCCAGATACACCCTGGTATCTGGCCCAAGACTGAATTTAATCAGACCCGGAGAAGTATGGAAAATGTGTGTAAAACAAAAGAGAGACATCTAAGGATCAAATACTGACAAGAAATGAAGTGATTTATTTACTTTCCTGCTGAGGAAGTATCTATAGTGTTTTGATTAGCCTGAAAACTCATAATATATTTTTGTCATTTTGTAAAGTTTGAGGATGCTGATAAAGCAGCAATAAAGTAGTAGGAAAGTATAGCACTAAAACTGAAGTACTAGGGGTAGAGTAGAAAATACAGCTGGGATTATTCAGCATTCAACCTCCTCAGATTCCCCTGCAGCAAACTTAAAATCTCTCAAAGAGCACAAGGTACTCGAAGTGCAGTCCCATTCCATATTGATAAGCCCTTAATTTCATTTTTGCTTCAAAGAAAAAGCATGAGTCAACAAGAGGAGAACTTTGAGCTACATAAAAATGCTATCTGTATTAATGGGGCAAGTCCAGCAAAATGATGGCTAGAAGTGCTGATAAATAGAAGGCAGTTTAAATTATGCTGATGTGTCTATTCCATTTTCTCAGCAGACTATGAGCAGCATAATTAGATTGTTTTTTTTTTCCTCTGCATCCAAAGGGCATTCATTCCTCGTGTCCCTCTCCTTTTTACAGCAAGCATCTGGGAGTGATACCCTGTGATATTAACACTGTCACTGGAAAAGGAATCCTTAGGATGCTTTCATCTGGAGTATAACTTCTCTTACCTAAAAACAGCAAAGATACCTACATAGTCATAATGATCTGAAATACGTAATCTGTAAAATAAAAGTACAGGTCTCATAATACCTTCAGCAGCTATAGGGACATATGTTAAATTTTAATTTCATTTTCTCTGCCTTACCAGTGTATTATAAGGTATCTCATAAATTACCTAATTTTCACCTGTCATTGAACAGGAGAACATGAAAAGCCCATATAAGCCAAGTCTAAGTGCCCTACCACTGTTACTCAGTTGTGAAATTCCTATTAAAACAAAGGGCTTAATCTTGGAAAATGACAGGATTGATTAAGGTGTTTGAAGGTCTACGTTGAGGATAATTTGAGATGTGTATGTTCCATGTAGTCCCCAGCTGACACTCCAGAAGGGTGCAAGTTTCACTCTGGTCCCAAGCTGAGCTCCAAGGATGGATTCAGCTTGAGGTTAAGACATCTAAACTTCAGTGTCTACTTGTAGGTTTCTGTACAAGAGCTAGCTAATAGACTCAAGTTAACCATAGGAGTCTGAAAAGGTCTATTACTTGACCACACCTAGCATGGCTTGAAAGGCCCTAGAGTACCTGAGATATCTACATGGCAGGTATAACATGGGACAAAAGGGAGACTCTCTTCTATCTTGAGTGACACTGGGCAACCAAGCAAGGTATGTTATGACATCATGACTATATTAGGTGGTTATGTTTGCCTAATGAATAGTTTTCTGGAAGTCTACTTTAGTGATAGCTTAGTCATTTGATATACTCCACTCACTATATTAAACAGATGCCTAGAAACCTGCATGAACAGATGATAATACAGGTTTCCTAAGCTTGAACTGAATTAATTCTACTGGGACGTGTGACCACTTTGTAATACTGACATGAAATTTGAAAGGTACATGGCATATCTGCACTGTGAGCTTGATTACTACAAAATTGGTTTAAGTATACATAGAGAAATCTTAGCTTGTGAAATTTTACTTTAAAAACCCCTGAGTTCAGCTGTATTTCCCACCAAATAGGCAGGTTAGAAGATGAACACTAAAAATCTGGAATTAAATTTTTTCATTAAAAACGTATTGAAATGCAAGTTGTATGTAAAATCCAAGGAAGAATGGGCTAAATTGTTACTATTCCTTTCACATTTTACCATAACCCGTATGATCAGGTATGATCTATACTGATTAGGTCATCTTCAACAAGTCAGTTTCAGGAAATTAAATAGTTATCATACTGGGGAATGATAATGCACAACTGCTGAGGCTGAGGACTTGAATTTTGAAGAGCAATCCCACTTCATTATGATGTGGGTAAAAATGCTTGACTGGTACTCCTTTACAAATTCTGTGTGCTAAGAACAGTGCTCCTTTCTGCACTTAGAGACAGAAAACATCATATGAGAGGACTCTTATTTTTCAGAGACCTTACACCTAACCAAAAGTTGTAAGTCATATATGATGTGCTACACGTGATCTGTTATTTTCACCAACCACTTTCCAACAACCAACATATTGCTTGAAAAAAAACCTAAAAAGATACACAACATAATTGAAGGCTGTGCCACCTTCCAACAAGACCTGGACAGGCTGGAGAGCTGGGCTGAGGGGAACCTCATGAAATTCAACAAGAGCAAGTGCAAGGTCCTGCACCTGGGGAGGAACAACCCCAGGCACCAGTACAGGTTGGGGCTGAACTACTGGAAAGCAGCTCTGTTGAGAAGGACTTGGGAATGCTGGTGGACAGCAAGGTGACCATGAGCCAGCAATGTGCCCTTGCGGCCAGGTAGGCCAACAGTATCCTGGGCTGCATTAAAAGGAGTGTGGCCTGTAGATTGAGGGAGGTCATCCTCCCCCTCTACTCTGCCAGAGTGAGACCACATCTGGAGTACCGTGTCCAGTTTTGGGCCCCCCAGTTCAAGAAGGATGTAGAACTGCTTGAGCAAGCCCAGCGGAGAGCTACCAAGATGATCAGGGGACTTGAGCATCTCCCTTATGAGGAAAGGCTGAGAGACTTGAGTTTGTTCAGCCTGGAGAAGAGAAGACTGAGGGACGATCTTATCAATGGTTATAAATATTTGAAAGGCGGGTGTCAAGAGGACTGGGCCAGGCTCTTTTCAATAGTGCCCAATGACAGGACAAGGGGCAACGGGCACAAGTTGGAACACAGGAAGTTCCACCTAAACGTGAGAAAAAACTTTCCTGTGAGGGTGGCAGAGCAGTGGAATAGGCTGCCCAGGGAGGTGGTGGAGTCCCTTTCCTGGAGACATTCAGAACCCACCTGGACACATTCCTGTGCCCCCTGCTGTAAGTGTACCTGCTCAATCAGGGGGGTTGGACAGGATGCTCTCCAGAGGTCCCTTCCAACCCCTACCATTCTGTGATTCTATGATAAGTTCAGTCCAATTATCAACATAAAGAAAAAGAAGTCCTATTCCAGCCATGGTCTGAAAGAAAACCTCTCAAGACCAGTATCAGATATTGTCAGTAAAACAGTGATCTCTGCAGATAAATTCTGTCAGTATGACCACCTCTGTCTCAGAATTCTGTGACAGATGATAAAGTTATACAGACTAAACACCAATGAAGCTTTTGAGGAGATTAAAACTTTTTATCCAAAAGATGATCCAACTCTAAACAAAATGTGTATTATACAGTAGTGAATTCCAATTTTTTGTACAGTTAAGAAACTTGAACTATTTGCTGCTATGTTAAGCATCTCAATTCCAAATGCATTTCTTTTTTCATGCACCTCCTGGCATAAAATGATGAGGTCAGATCCTAGACACTGAGACCTTAAAGCACTATTCTACACCATATACTGCCCTGTAGGTCAGCTAACACAGCTTTGGGCATCTGCTATGTATTTTCATAAGAGATGGCCCAGAGCTATTATTATGGCAAGTTGAAATATGTTGAATGCCTGTAAGGCAAGATGATGAAATGTTACAGACACCCACAAGACATATCTTTAGCTGTCACGTTAGTTCTGCAACAGGGCAACTTGCAGCTAGAGATGATCTGCTGTAGCAAAGATGTGTCAAAGCCTGGGATTAAAAGCTGTGAAGCACAAAAGGCACCAGAGGACACAAGTGTGTCACCAAAACCCAAGACACCTGTGTCCACAGCAAAAAGCTAATTTCCCAGAGAAGCCATGAAAGCTTCTCTGAGTACTTTTAAACTAAGCTGATGAGAAGCTATCATGCTCTAAGAAGTATTCACATCATCAACACAAAATTTAGAATTTAGGCCTCTGGCTCAATTTACAAAGTGAACTCTTAAGTCTGTCATAGAAGATTTATAGCACTGTGATATCATATTGAGGAAGAAATATGCAAGTGATATGAAGTTTTGTAAAAGTTCATCTTAAGATAGCGTAGCTTAATGTGCCTCTGTTGAAGTCAATTTTTAATGGGAATAAAGCTATGAATGGCAAAATCTGCTATAGAACTTGTAATTGGTATTGCAGCTGCTACGTAGAATGTTCCTGATTTAGTATTTTTTAAATGTTCTATATTAACTTACAACTTTAATGTGCCCAACACTGTAAGCTTTGTAAGATGAGATATGTAATATGAAGTAATTCTATAGCATTGTCTATTGTTTTCTTTACACGTATTATAGCACTGAAGACTTTCTGAGAAATATCAGCATGCACATGTGGATTTCAGAAGTTTCAGGATAATGAGAGTTAAGCTGTATTTGCTTTCATCTGAATCAGCTACACTCCATTCCTGTAGAACTACAGCATCTCAACACCTCATATACAGATACAGAGGTAGGAGATTTCATACCAACAGGTATTTTGAGAAAGATAAAAATATATACTTTGAGAAACAGATAATTTTCTGTGTACTGGAGATATTAACTGCAAGTACTGAGTGAAGGAAGAGCTCTTTCAAAACAGTAGTGTATGATCATCTAATTGAAGCATATTAGGTAACTTATAAATCACAAGTTGATATAGCTAAGTTACAGTTGACCAACCAGTATTTTTCTTTTTTCTTCTAGCTTCTGTGCTTGATTTCATAGCATTGACATTTTCAACAGTATCTTCTGTGTACAAATTTATGTAAGTTAATTATATCTGATACTAACGTTTTCTGTCTTTCTGTGCAGATGTTAACCACATAATGTGTCAAAGTTCAGATTCCTCTCTGCGTCTATACAAGACTTTTGTAAAGCTTCTTCAATAACCCAGTCCCATAAAAGTACCTTTAGTACTTAGCAAATCCTTGCACCAGTTATTTTCTCTTTTCACAATTAAAATTGATTACCATCTTGCTAGGAAGAGGAAATCCTTGATTCCACCTCTTATTTCCCAAGAGTGTGCAGTGCCTCCAGCAGCAAGGAGTGTGTATACATCTGGTTATACAGCATCAGAAGTGACAACACGGAGACTAAGCATAAGGAAATATGCTCCTGTGCCTTATACAGAGAAATAAAAATGATGCCGTCATTTTTATGCTGTAGTCTAAGAGCTGAAAATATCACCAGCTCCAGCTAAAATATCTTGGAGTTTTCTACAGCTGATGTGTTACTTATTCATAGTTATATATGTTTTTTCTAGACAGGTACCTCAGCGCTTTCCATATCGCTCTGATTTTTTTCCTAGTGTTAAAATGGATAAGCAGGGCACAGGCAGTCTATGCTGGTTTGCTAAGAGCTACTTTGCTGAAGTGGTTACATCAGTTATGCTTACTCATACAGATCTGGAGTTGCAAGAAGGCTTGGCTATCGCATCACTGAACACTGCAGCAGCTGAGCACTGTTGCTTAGGGGATTCCCGGAGCCTGGGGTTATGCATTCAAGTTCTCTAGACAATGCCTGAGGAGAGATAGGCAGCTTAAAGATAAATCTATGCTGCAGTTATTTTTTATGACTGCAACTTATGTAAAATGACAAAGTTAGCTTTAGTGTAGCTTTGGTATAGACAAGAGCGTAGCCATTGCAGCACAGAAGTCAGGTTGTTTCTGCATTTTGCATTAAAATACTATTGGATAAAATGACTAAATAATGTTATGACCACATACCAGAATCAAAACTTCCCTTTCCAAGAAATGACCTTATTTCTGGGCCATAGAGTCTTGCTTCCTTTTGCTTATTCACTCACTCTCTGTCCCTTGAAATTTGCTTTCTGCTATACTAGCATATACAGTGAATGGTAGCGTAGTTACCTTTTGTCTATAGCTTGCTACCAGGCATTCTGCTGAGGGGCAAGAGAGATATGGGTCAGTTCCCTTCATACAGAGATTTTTCACCTCCTTGACAAATACTGTAATGACTAAGCAATTGAATCAATTACATATAAATGGTGAATGCCTGCTGCACTCCTCTAGCTATTCTTTAGAAGAAAAAGATGAGCCTGATTTTGCGTAACTTGCACAGTCAAACAACTAAAGTTGGCAGTAAAACATGTAAGTCCAGAAGAGAGCTAGTACTTTTTTCTGTTATTTTTAAAGGTATCGTTTTCTCTCATCATTGATTGTATTATGATTTAAGCCATTAAAGGAAAGTCTTGATATAAAATTGCAAAGAAAATAAGTTATTTCCTAATGTGAATGCTTTAGGACTGTGAAACTCTTCATTATAACAAGCTTTTTATAGCCTGCTATGAATTAGCTTAATCTAACCCTGTTGAGTGTTCTGGGTGTTATAAATTCCTCTCTCACATTGCCAAATTGGATTTATGAATTCTACCTATAAGAAAATGTTATGGATAAAAAATGACTAAAAAGTAAGAATGGCAAATATCAACCTACCTACATGCTTGTGTGGATCTGGTCCTATCTTCCTTCTCTGAATCTAGGGCTCTGGAAAGGAAAAAATATGGTGCAGTTTCAATGGCCAGACAAGGGAGTAAAGAGCATGTGCATTGCACCTCATATTAGTTGTGTTTTGGTTCTCCAGACAAGAATAACAGAAGCCTCAGGGCACTGCTTATGCTCTTTGTGCAAGAGTTCATGCCAGTGTGTGCGGGCTGTCATAGAAGCATAATCTTGCAAAGGCTGAAGTAGTTAGCTGGCTTGTCACAGGGTAACTTCCCCGCAGAACAAATGGGAGAAGACAGTGACAATTTGCATCTTGCAGTACACAGCAGTCTGCTGCCCCGTATCGAGAGCAAAGTTACAGTCAAGCCCAAGGCAAACAGCAATTCAAGTAAGGGATGTTCTTTATAGTTATGACAGGCAAGATAGAAGAGGGTTGAGGTCATTGACAGATAGCCCAGTTAAGAAAGAAAGTAACTAACTTACAAGGTTTATGTAAACAGAGGTTCTTTCTTAAGGTCAGTTTGTAAAATCTGACCAAGATATTAATTGTTTATTCCCTCAAGGGTACAAAAGTGACCATGAAGCAGTGCTGTGGATGTATCACCTGAACTACCACCATTAGCTGTATATTTGAACCTTTATTGGATGAAGATAAACAGTATAACCTATATCAAAATCCATTTTGTTCCATTTTCTAATCTAAACAATTATCCTTCAGAATCATGTTTGAAGTAATAATTTAATTACATGCCATGTTTCACTTACTGTCAGAGACATACAAGCTGACACGTTGTTTTGTCCATCTATTATAGCCATAAGTAGTTTCAGCAACAGTATCTATTGATTTTCTCCTTCACAAAATTCCTTGGAAGTTTGTTTGAACTTCTTTCCAGGGATGATCAAGCAATCCTGGTTTTACTTTTATCCTAGTGTGTTCTGATGGGAGGAAAAAATGTAACATAAAGTTAACATTATTTTTAAGAGAAAAAAATAGATACGTTTTTCCCTGATAGCTGCAGGAAAGAGAAAGTGGCATTTTTGTTTCCATCCCACCAATTAGGTGTCCAGAAGAATAGAAGATGAAAAAATAATCTTTTAGTAAATTTGTCAGTAAAAATCTGTAAATATAATGTTCAAGGAAAACATGGGTCCCTGGTGATATTAAGTAAAAGTTAAATAGTATCCTTTGTTTACTTTAAAAAAATGATTTTGTGAATTTACTCAAGAAAATTAATATATTGACCAATGCAATGAATTAACATGCAATGAAGAGGCAATTATGAGCTCAAGAAGAAATAAAACATGCCCAGTTAGTGAGTGATTCAGTGCAGGTGGCTACCCTTGTTTAGGTTAAATTAGCAGTCCCAGAGGTGATGACATTTCATGAATTGTGAAAGAAACCTTAACAAAGAGATAAAGCATAAGTCTCTCATATGATTTGAAGTCTGAAATTCAATCTACAACTTGATGGAAAAGGCGGTTCAAGCTAAAACTTTAATATTGCAAAACAGACAGCTGCTTTTAAAAATAATATTAAAAAAATAAACTCATGTTGCTCTAATTTTGGAAGTTGTTTCCAAGATGCATTTTTCATACTATCTGCGATTTCAGTTGGCTTCCTATTTTTCTTTTCTAAGAGTAGAGGTCATATGGGAACAAGCGTGGGAATCTGCATGGGGGAATTTTTTCATGTTTGTTTTCTAATTAATTTGAATACATTTGGCTAACAGTTTTATGCAGAACAGGTAGAAGAAAGAATCAATCATTTAGAACTTTCTCTCTAAGTTCAAGGTGTTGAATAGTTTGCTACACCATGCTGACAATATTGAGTTTTCATTAGGTTTTACGGGAGACAACTCAGACAGAATTAAATCAAGTAAAGATAGGTTGACCTCCTACTGCTCACACTGGTCTTCACTTTTTGTTTCCGAACAGTAGGAGAAAATCCATCATGAGCATTTGCTTTTGCAATGGTCTGTTATATTATTTCAGCTGTGCAACTGCTATAAGAAGAGAGAAGAACTTCCTTGCCAAAACCAGGATGAAAGCACTTAAAATTGTCTGTGGGAAGCCTGATGAAAATTTACAACTACCACAAGTTAGTCACATAGATTTGAATGTTTATACAACACAAAAGATGTACTGAGCTCAAGCTTCTAAGTTTGTCAGCCCAGGATGTATTCTCAGAAAAGAGTTCTACATCTCCTGTGCAGTTAAGCAAACAAAAGTTTGTGTGCAAAAGTCTAAGGAAAATAATTATGACAGCAGTCACACTAGCTCTTCATAGCTTATAACACTTTTCATCCAAGGGTCTAGAAAAACTTTAAAAGATATTTTTTGGAAGAAAACTGAAACTTCCTTTTGTTTAATCCCTCTGTTAAAAAGCCAAAAGTCTGAACTGACCTCCATAATTTAGACATTCAGATATTATTTTATTGAATCTCATATCTCGGCTCACCTCACCTTTCCTGTCATGTCGACTTTAGAAACTCACTATACATTTAAATTTAATAACCATGCAGAATTAGGCCTGTAAAGATCCTAGGCAATTTACTTTGTCTTCTCTCACAAAGGCTTAGAGATTGGTCACCAGCCAATTGTTTCCCTATATTGTCCCTAATCTTTCCAACCCTTAACTAGCCCTTACTGATATAACGCCCTATGATCCCAAGCTAGAGCTATATTGCCTCAGGAAAACGCCTTGATGAGCCAGATATGTATATAATGAAAGTTAAAATTAATTAGTTAGTTTGGGGTAGCTCAACAGATTATATCAGACTATATATTATGAAGGATTAAATAAGGAAATATTGGCACATAAAGATTGGGCCTAGTGAGATGCTAGGTCAAGAAGCAGAGACAATCCACTCCTTCCCCCATGCTGTCTGTACTGTAAACAGTATGGGATTATGGTACTTAAATACTTTACAGTCAGAGTCCATGACTGCTACTTATTTGTGAGGTGTAGAGCATTTTTACATGGTCTGGAGAGTCCAGTTAGGGTCCTTAGTCCATAGGTTATTTCCCTGAGCTTTGCCTACAAAAAGTGGAGAACTTACTATATAGTTGCAGCTGTTTTCTTCCACTTTGCCCTTTCCATTTTTCCTTCATCATTCCATCTTCCCTCATGCCAGATAATTCTTTCCACAAATGCTGGCAGAGTTCCTTTATTCCTCTAACAATATCAAAAGGTATAACTGATCACTAAACTGAGGTGTCAGTGCTGTACTGGCAAGCACTGAGACATCTGACTCCTTCAGTATTGAAGAGGATGGACAAAGAGATGCAGTGTATCATATACTATTGCCTTGGTCAAGCATTTCAGGAGTTACTGAATTCTTTTACACATTTAACAGGAGTTACTTCTTCCTGCACATTCCCAGTAATCCTGTTGCTTTATGGTCCTTGTCCTCTTCCTGGTTTAGATTCAGTGAAGTCAGCAAAAGCAGAGTGAACACTGGTGCCTCCAAAGCCTTTTTTGTGGGGTTCTGATAAAAAGTGATCCAAGATTCCTAAAGCTTTTCCCATTGGAAATGCAAAGGTTCTGGCCATAAGACTTTAATGGAGTGGCATCACACCTAAAATTATGTCAAGTAGCATGAGAAAGCACCCAGGTTCATTTGGGTGTCTGTATGAGAGGAGCTTGAATCCAAGGCAAAGCTACTAAAATTTTCTTAACAGATTTTAAATAGAAAATGACAAAACTACAGAGATTTACAGTGTGTGATGGGAAAGGATTATGATGAGACATGTTCTAATAAATCAAGAGTGGACCCCCTTTTCCTGGGGATGGCTGGAGGTACCAAGACCCTGGTACATATAACAGCATGTGTCTTTCCTGGAGATAGTTCATGGCCAAGATGCATGCAATATTAATAAGTAAAGCTAGCATCACAGAGTGCTTATGCCCATCAAGTAAACTTAACCAAACTGAAATCATCCCTTACACATTATTTCTAGAATTTTTCTATTTTTTTTATAATACCTCCTTTTTAGAAGGCAATTTGTTGTAAACTCTTCATAGCCCAGTTTCTTAATTTCTGCCTCTTAAAGTACATTTCAGGAAAGTTTATCTCCCTTTCATTCCAAAATCTTGGAAGTTATGAAGAACAAAGACATCATAAGAATAGATATATTAGATTGGACAAATGTCCATCTAGACTAACATTTTCTTTTCAACAGTGTCTGTGAAAGAGTAAGAACAGAGGAATTACACGTGACGCTACCACCTAAGTCTCTTCTAACCTACAAGTGTTTGTAGCAGAAGTACTTCCTGCATTAGCTGTTTAATTTCCTCTTGAATCCACATACACAGCATCCTATAGATAGGAGTTCTACAGGACTGACACTGGGTGCATCTTTTTCTTTGTTTTTAACCTAACTCCTACCAGCTTTTCACATTAAAAGACTATTATATATTAGCAGAAGACTATTAATAGAAAGAATCATGATTCATGTCATAAAGAGGTAAAGGACAAGTTCATAATGAACGTTTCAAATTTTTCTGTCTATAAAATGTCAGCTATAATTCATGAATTTATAATTCATATAGCTGTAATACTATTAAATATAATTCAATAACTAGAATTTTGTAAAAAAATTTATATAAAAGAATGAAATGAAGATTTTTTTCTTGAAAATCTTTGTAACTTTCCTTTCTTTAAGAAGTATAAAAGAAAGATAACTTGCATGTACCACCAGAGAGCTCTAAGAATCTCACAGAACTAAATTATTGCAATAAGGAAATCCAATGGATTAAAGGTTTCCTGTGACGGACAATGTAAGTCTGTTTTAACTCAATGTATGAAGTTAAATATAAAAGTTATTCACCTGAACAAGCACAGAGCAATTGATATTAATTGCTCAAGCACTGATTCTAATTTGTTCTTAGAATGATAATCAAGGAAACATAGTATGTTAAATACCGAGTGACATCTCTGAAATTACATTTCTGTCAAAAGATTTACAAAGAAGTATACATATGCTCCAGTACATTGCAAACATGGAATAGACCTGAATGCTTTTCAGATTCAATTACAAAGTCGGTGAGTACAGCAAACGCAGGAGATATTGTGTCAGTATAGAACTCCCACACAGATTATAAAAACAAAATTCCTGTTTTCAGCCTAAGCCTTTCTCACACAATTAGCTCTTATAATCTTGGCCAAAGAGATTATTTGCACAAATATTCTTGTAAGAAAGATATAGCTTAAGTGAACTGCTTAAGGTCTGCACCCCCCCCCAAAAACCCAGAAAGACAAAGTCAAACAATAATAATGTTTTGAATTGGGAGCAGTAGTTCAGTTACATTCAGAAGGCACTGACTGCTGCTGTGTCTGCTTTTAATAAGTTCATTTCTTCATGATTTTGGAATATAAGTATTCTTCACCTTAATATATTGGTACGTAGAACTAACCATTGAAATATGCAGAAATAATAAAGGAACAGAAACGAGTAAAAACTCTCTACAGCACATAAAATGTTTTAGTCTAATGTATCCTGGAGGAGAGTATTTACAGAACATGGTTACAAAGCAACAATCAAAAAAAGTTTCAGATAACTCCTAGCAAACTAAACACATTTGAATGCAATTAGGTGGCAAAACGGTTCCTACAGAGACCCAGACAGACACACTATACTGAGATGATTCTACTGCTTTACAGACCACTGGCTTTTTCTAGAGGTAGCCCACAAAAAGTAAAACAAATATATATATATATACATATTAAAAATATAAAAGAGTCACATAAAAAGTAATTTGGATGTATAAAGCTGATGTAAACATTTCATACCTAGTATCCTTAGCGTACCACATGTCAGAGGTATTCCAACGATCCTCACTCTTAGCCATACAACATACCCCATGCCATCTGTCCCAGACGACTTTACACTTTTACAGTGTTTCCAAGTCCTTCCTAGGCCTCACCTACCTCACAGGAACCATAAATGCATCAAGATGCAATAAAGCTATGGAAGGATTTCTGCCCTGCTCTCACCAGTATCTATCATCACTTCTTAATCCACCTAAGGGACCAATCCTTCCTTTGCCCTGAGCAATGATTTCACTGTTTCTATGTGCTGTAATATGCTGTCATAGGCTGCAAGCTCCTGAGAGTTCTTAAGCAGTAGGAAAGCAGTCTTCAGCAACAGTGAAGTGCTGGATAATTTATCACAAGGGCACACTAGGCACAGCACTGCACAAGCTTTTTCAAGAGCACCTCTGAGTAACAGAAACCACCAGCCTCAGGCAAGGTAAAGAGAGTATGTATGTCACAGGTGCTTTTATCAGGACCACATCTCACTATAGATATCAGCTAGCATGGATGACTCATTTCTAGATATGAAATAGCCTTCTTAGCCCTCTGCAAGGAACAGACTATTAGTTCTGGGCGTGTCATTTCTGAGTTCCTGTCTTAATCATTTCAGGTCACAGGAAACTTCCTGTTTTGCCTTCAGTGGCAAAACTATCTGTGCATCAGCTCCTTGTCAATCCTCCCTCACAGCTGTCTTCTTGCAAGGTCATATTACCACCGCCTTGTCTACCTATCAGAAATTACCACCTGTCACATACCTCTTTTCATTGCAGAATTCTGGTAAGGACGCATGTCCAACTTCACTGTAACCATCAGGGACAGATATGTCCCCAACCAGAATGTCTCCAGTGGATCCCAGCAGACCATAAATGGCAGGCATATTCCTGCCCAAGAGAAGGCCAGTAGTTACCAGTATTTTAAGGTATTTTAGGACATTACCTGTCAGTTCAGAAGATTCAGACATGCCAGAATCATCTACATTAAAATTATTCTTTGTGCCTGAATATTTGACAGCTCCTGGTACAAATGGACATCTTATTTCAGCCTACAAAATCAACTTCTATGGCATGAAAGCATCAGTCTGTGTCCTCAGCAATGACAATAACTGTCATGTTGTACACAGTTCTGTCTTAGTGATCAAGGTAGTAAAGGAACTGCGCTCAGCTCTGCCTCAGTGACCTTCACATATGCCATTAAGTGGTTCATTGTCTAAAGGAGACGTCTATAGTATCAAGTAGATGTCAAAAATGAGAATGTAATCAGAATCACTATGCACATACCAAAACCTGAGCAAGAATATACAGAATGTTCTTCCAAACTCTTTGCAGGAAAGCCCTGAATGCAGCCTCAATCTCCAGGCTGAGCAAGATATATTAGAATTTGACTTGATATGAGCAAAAATTCCACCAAGTACAATGGTTATGAACCATTATGCTTGACCCAGAGATAGCCAGCTCTTTTTTATTTTTTTCATCTTCCTCTCCCTCCTTTCCTTCTTCAATTTTCTCCAGTTTTCCTAACTGTCTCCAAACTTCCTGTGAAGAGCAGACTTTCACTTCTGTTATTATAACAACAGCAGAAGCCTGGCCATAATTCCTATCCCATGCCACACTTCTCTGTACCTGTCACTGAAAACATTTTCATATATATATAAAAAAAAAGCTCATTCCCTCTTAGTTTGTCTGCCTTTCATCTGGCAATGAGTGGAAAATATTCTTTACATGGAGTACCAATATCACCCTTCTTCCTTATAAGAAAATGCATTTCCCAATATATACACACAAGATTTCTCCTAACCTTTACACCCCAACAAGACAGCTTTGCCAGAGTGGACACACTTGAGTATCTAACTGTACTGGGTCTGGCTGGGATGAAGTTAACTTTCATCATAGCAGCCTGTATGGTGTTCTGCTTTGCATTTATGCCTAAAACAATGTTGGTAACACACCAGTGTTTTGGCCAGTGCTGAGCAGTGCTTGCACAGTGTCAAGGTTTTCTCTTTTTCATACTACCCTGCCCTCACTCCCCTCAATGTAGGCAGGGGGTGAGCAGGAAAATGGGAGGGGTACAGTTGGGACAGCTGACTTGAATCAAAGAAAGGCATATTCCATAACATATGATACCATGTTCAGCAATAAAAGCATAAAGAAAGGAGCTGGAAAGGGGAATATTGGTGGTTATGGTCTTTGTCTTTGCAAGTAACCATTACCTGTGTTGAGGACCTGCTTTCCAGGAATTGGCTAAACATCTGCCTGCAGATAGGAAATAGTCAATAAATTCCTTATATTGCTTTGTTTGCACACACAGCTTTGCTTGACTTATTAAACTGTCCTTATCTCAACCAACAAGTTTTCTCACTTTTGCTTTTGTGATTCTCTTCCCCATGCCACTGAGGGGCAGAGTTGGAAGAGTCAGTGAGCGACTGTGTGGGTGCTTAGTTGATAGCCAGGGTCAGCTCATGACATTGCCACATTCATATATCCACATAGACATACACAAAAATATTTATTGATCTCCCTTGCTCTAAATTAATTCCTAATTAGTTTTCTTCCAGTTTTCATGTTTAAGCCATAACTTGTTGAGAGAACCATGTAGGTCTAACCCAATATCTATGGTAAAGCAAAGGGAGTAGTACTCTCCACATTCCTACTGAAGAGAAAAAAAGTAACACAGCTATCAACCATGCTTTCATCAGCCTCTTCTGTAAAGAAATCTCACTGCTTACCCTGTAGTCTGCTTTCATCCCTCTGGAGGCATATGACTTTGGATCAGGTAAGGATATCTAGAACTCGTACTTTGTTGTAAGAATATAAGGATGATAAAAAGGAGGACTTCCTAGAAGGGAAACGCTTAAGATAACAAGACTTTACGACAAAAGAAAACATTTTATTGGTACTAAGTTGTGTTTTTCCTCTTGAAAAGTATAGCAAACTTTGCTGGTCTCATAAAAGGCTAATAAAAAGAAATAAAATCTGAAAACTGCAGCCACAATAATTCTGTGTAGGGCCAGTACTCAAACTTGGGTACCAAAGTGCTCTCAGATAACCTTGAAAAGTGTACCAAAGGCTAGCTGAGGAAGCTGGCTTTGGAAACTGCAGAGCTTGTTTTCTTTTCACAGGAAGACCAAAAGACTGTTGTGGTTTAGCTGGCAATTCAGCCCCACACAGCCACTCACTCACTCCCCCACTGGCCAGATGGGGGAGAGAATCAGAAAGGTAAAGCTCGTGGGTTGAGAAAAGAACAGTTTAATAATTAAAATAAAACAATAACAACAACAATAATTATGCAATGAAAAGGAAAATAATGAGAGAGGTGCAAAACCCAGGGCGGGGGGGAAGGGGGGAATGAACAATTAAAACAAACAGCACATGACACAATCACTCACACACCTGCCCATGTGCCAACCGACCCCGTTAATATACAGGTCATGGCATCACCATGGTATGGAATGAACATCTCATTGGCCAGTTGGGGACACCTGTCTTGGCTGTGGTGCCACCCCTCCCAGCCTCTGGCAGAGCATGGGAAGCCGGAAAGTTCCCCAGCTACTATAGGTGCTTCTTAGTGACACTGAGCTACTACTTAACAGCAAATAAAGCAGCTATGTGCCATCGGCACTTTACCTGCTACACTGAAGAGAATTAACTCTATCCCAGCCAAAGCCAGCACAGTTAAAGAAGGAACTGTACCAACCCTGTTGTCAGGCAACAGAAAAGGAATCTGCCACAAGTCTACACCGTTCAGGATCTGTAAGAGTATTTCATTTATAACTAGATATGTGGGTGACCTGAACTTGAGAAGATATATAGCAGCTCACTTCTAAATCCTCACACTGGCCACATTCAGGCATATGGTTCCTGTCAGTCTAAGCACATTGCCTCATAGTACAAGGCAATCACCATTTTACACATTTTAAAGCTCCTGGTACTGAATATTATTAAAGAATGGATATGAAGCTAACTGAATCACAAGCCTTCTTTAGAATAAGCATTTTATGTGTCAGTGCAATACAATTATTTTTTATTATTTAGCACTCAGCTTCATTAGGATTAATAATAAGAAATAGCTATTAAAAGAAAATAAAAGCTGAATATCATGGGGATAGAGTTGGTATAACAATATACATCAGACTGTGTATGTGAAGAGCTGGTGAAGTCCAATAATTTCCATCAGCTTAAAAACAACTAAAATAAGTGCATGGAGGGATACTATAGAGAATAATCCTATAACAGCAGAGGGATATACACAAATAAGTAATTTTGAACTGTAATTTGTATTATTTTCTTTGGCAATCCAGCAAAACAAATGGTATATGTGTTTCATGGCACTATGAATGCTACTTTTGTCTTGGGGATCAGAGCTAGAACTAGAAATTTCCAGGTTAAGCAGTAAAAAATCTGCCATCTTCTATACTAAAAAAAAAAATAAAAGGTGGGGAGAACATTTCTCAAAACAGTAAAAAAAATATTCCAGGTGGAGATCATTACTAAGAGTTTCAATCTCATGCCAGAATATGTTTCCAGAAATGAAAAAATGAACAGGCTAGTCACATACTGGGTGACATACTAAAAGCTGCGCAAGTTATTTTACATAACATTCTTCAAAGTATTGTCGATTGAGTTAAAATTGGATTTCTGTTCAGACTGATTATCTAATATGATAGAAAAATACACAGTCAAGAACAAATTTAGATTTCTGTGGAAAATTAAACTGTAACGTAGGGCTATCCACTGAGGCATTAACTATAGCTATATAATTTTATCTGCAGATGACAACTGTGATATGACTGAACTTCAACTGTTTTCCGGTGAGGACTTAAAAGAAACATGTACACAAAGGACAGATACTTCCTTTGAAATATTTGGAGGGGGTAATCAATTTCCACAGTGTACTTTTCATAAACAGTAACTGTACTTGAAACTTCTGAAGATGTAGATCAAGCATGAAAGTCTCTGCTACTGAATCACAAAGGTAAAGAGAGGTCTGTATTTTCACAAAAGAGAGAAACTGAAAAGCTGTAACAAATTTAAGTAGTCATCATTCATTATCATTCAGAGCATTTTAACAATATTTTTTCTTAAATGAAAGATTGCCAAAATATATTATTTTAAAATTATAAGCTTTGCTTTCAATCCAGGTGAAAATAGCTGTAACAAGGTTGTAGCTTTTTAAAATTAAAATATTAATAAGAAACAGGTACACAAAATGTAGGATATTTTTGATCAGTACAACAATGTAGTTAAATTAAACAGAAAGATGTGACTAACAACATCTACATATCTATTTAATTACTACTTATAAGCATTTCAAAAACCAATGTTCTATATATGATTTAATAGATCTTTCCCAGAAAGATTCTGGCTATGGTTCTGATTGACCAGAGGCATAAGTCCAGATGCACACTTCACTAGCTGCCTTTATCTGAATTATTATTTTCAGTTTTTCTGTTTTTACAATAGTCTCTTCCCTGTGTGTGATGATGGGGCAGGCTTGAGCAGAAGTTTGGTCTCGTAACTTGTGACAAGAAATACATGTAAAGTGTAAAAGTCAAAGAACAATGGTAGGTGAAAGCCATAACCTTTGTTGCCCTCCTGAAGTAGCCTTAACATGCAATACAAAGAGGATGGCCAGAGCAGTACGATGTTCTTTCCACGACGCAAAAGTTTACAAGGTCTCAGGAGTTTTCATATCTGCGAGACAGCTGACAATCTAGATCCTATAAAAATATACATGTCTTCCACACCTGGCAGGGGCAAAATACCTTTTAAAAGGTTTATAATCATTATGATTTTACCAATGGCTAAGCAGGGGATTATTGGTCTTGTTCCACAGATAACATCCCTAAACATCTTTTAGTGTTTTTAGAAGTTATAATGAGTCCCTACAGACATGTGCAGAGGCTATCATAAATAAAGTTGTGTCACTCCTGTACTCTTAAGATGCCTGTCTGAAGAAAAACCTATCAGAGTGCGATGCAGCCATATACAAATTAAAAATATTTTAATTTGCAGCAATGACAAAAGTGTCTCCAATGAGCTACACAGTGGCAAGAAAATAGGAGGTGGAAAATGAAACTTCCCAGTTTTGCAGAACAATTTCTTGTTGCAGCTAAAGAATTAGAATGCAATGTCTAGCATTAAGATTTTATATAGTTCTGATTGATTATGTGAGGCAGAAATGTGACTCTTTCTTGTTGTCATCCAAAAGTCTGTGTGTACTGTAAAAATGATGACTATGTTTTACGATATATTGATGGTCATATTCACTTGAAATATTTGTATGCACCTAAAATAATTGTTATGCCACCTTCATGCAGAAAAATTTTCTTTAAACAACTCACAATAAAAGATACATAAATACGGACCTCAGGTAAAGGTAGTGGTTTAATAGAGCAGCAAACTATCATGATTAAAAACAGGAAAAGATAACATGCTTTCACCATTAATACCATAAACATACCTGATAAATCACATAAGTAAATGTTCTGGATTATGAAAATGACAGGGAATAAAGGCATAGTCATGACTCCTATCAGGGTATATTATAGGAACACAAGGTATACAGTAGGGCTACTATAAGACATCAAAGGAGAATAATTGAATTGGTTAACATTAAAGGCCGGTGCTGTGGAAGTCAGATGCCTGGAGGACTAGAGAAATCTCTAACTTCTAAGGCACTTCAGCTGCATCTTGCTGTACCTGAAACATTCTTATTAGGATTGCTACCAGGTTATATAAAATCCTTTACAAATAGAAAACATAAAGCTAGTCATTTCAGGCAAAAAGTTAATAGTCAATGTAAATCATAGCTTATTCTCCTGCTATAAATAAGGCAGGGTAGATATGAAAAGGAACATAGTGAGCTACAATGGAGGCTGATGTAATTTGAAATACCTCCTTTGGAGTTGAATTGGATTTACATCTGATGACAATTCTTTCCTACAAGCTGCTTTACAGTCTTAAATAAAACCATGGACAAGGCAAGCAGGTGTTGTAAAACATATCAGGGCAGTGCGTAACAATAGACTGATACAAATAAAGAAGCTATATATTAAGACTTAAAAGGATGTGATTTGTTACAATTCAGTTTTGATTACTCTGCTTTGTGGTATGACTGTGAAAGGATTCTAACTCCCACAGTTAAGAAACCGGAAATGGTCAAGTAAGCCTAGAGATAGGGAGCAAAATGGAGATCTGCTAAGTGAAGGAAGCACCGATGGCCAAAGAAATCCACTTTTCCATCATAACTAATTTTATTATTAAATAAAAATGAATTAAGATTGGTGAGAAGGAAAGACATATTAACAGACATACGTACTCATATAGGTTGCAATTGCTTCTAATTTCCACAGGCTGCAAATCAATCTCCCATCCTTCTAAAAAGGGAAAAATTATTGATGCTTTAAGAAATAAAATGTCTTCAGAGGAAACTCATGCAGATGAAAGCCTAGCCCTAGTGCAGTCAGGTGAAATGATTCCCCTGCTTTCAGCATTGTCATGTTTCAGCAAGAAAATCCTGTCAACTTACAAGTATCTCCTGCCTTTTACACCTTGAGCACTTTTCTCCAATTTTAGTTATGGTGAGTAAGTCTTATCAGATTTGTCAGACTACTTTTAATATCTAGTATTTTTATTAACTCATCAATTGCTGTAGAGTTTCTACCCTGTTTCTAAACTGGTAAAGTTATTTTATTGCAACAGAGCCCAGATTCTGCCCATTAATACGAATCCACATTTGCTATCAATTTAATGAGAGTTATCATACTTCAGATAATTTGATCTTAAATAAGAGACATGGAAAGAATAAAGGTGTACTTTTATTTTCACATTAAATAGACAATAGCTTTAAATATCTGGGTCCAGTCCTGTTTAATATATTCATCAATGATCTGGATGAAGGGATGGAGTGTAACCTCAGCAAGTTCGCTGATGATACCAAGCTGGGAGGAGTGGCTGGTACACCAGAAAGCTGTGCTGCCATCCAGCGAGACATGGACAGGCTGGAGAGCTGGGCCGAGGGGAACCTCATGAAATTCAACAACAGCAAGTGCAAGGTCCTGTAGTCTTTTTCAAGAAGCAAGCTTGGTTCTTGAAAGCATCCTGGGTTCTTCAATGAGAGGAAAATGTTATTCTTGGTGTGATGTATTCTTCCTTGGTCCTGCATAGCTTGGGTTCATGTTTGTTACCAGAGGCTGCTTCCTTCTCATTGCAGCCTAGCTAAAGCCTGGAAGTGACCTATCAGCCTCTCCCAGGATCAATTTAAAAAAACTTGTATTTTGGGGTTTTTTTTACACAGTGACTCCCTCAGTTTGCCAGACCTTTCCTGTATACATCATTTAACTTAGGCAGGTAAGGCAATAGCAAATGCTAAATTAAACTTACAGCTCTTGCCAAGGTGAGCCCAGATGGGTCCTCAGACCCTGCAGCATCAGATCAGTTCAAGATCTGAGGACTGTTACTTACTTTTACTAGTAATGATAAAATTATATATAGTGGTCTACTCTTTTCCTATCATGGCTTAAATCTGACATAAAGAGAGAAAGATTTTTTTAAGAAAAATTGACCACATGTACCAGGCTGGTGGATACATTCAGTCAAGAAGCAGCTTTTCCATTTAGGAAATATGGTAAGGTATGTTCAAGAAGAGTATGAGTCTTTAACCTATTCTCTGGCCTGGTTCCCTCATTCTACTGCTTTAAAGCCATTTAGAAGTAGCCTTAATGCCTACGGGAGCTTTGCCAAGAACTCCACTGATCAAGATCTTTCTTAAAATGCAGCTATTTAAAAACATATTCTGAAAAGCATTTGGAAAACAGTGGTACCATATTTATCACACAACATAAATGGCAAAAATCATCTTCTAACGCTGGAGTGGCTACCTCAATAGATGAACTAGTAAAACATTGTATATGGTCTAAAATAAGTTCTCGCTGAGGAAGAACGTGAGAATCTACTGTGAATGCCTTAAATACAATATGACTTACACATTTCTGTTTGAGGGCTTGGGAAGGGGACAAGACAGCATTAACTCAGAAACTATTCTTTTATTCCTGATGGAATCAATGGACCCGGAGAATGGATTCTTAAAAAAAAAAAATCAAATAGTTAACTGAGCCTTGATATTTCTACTTTTGAAGGTTCAGTTTATATGGTGACCATCCCAAACTTGTAAAGAAAGTCATGCTGTATTTTAGAAATATGCAACTAAGACATGAAAACAAGCCAAAACAGGACACATTGTAGTTCAAAAAAGTATAATTAAAGTAGAAAAAACCTTTATATTTGGACAAGAAATTAAACAGCCTCTCAAAACAAATTTTATCAAAATGTAAAGGATTTATTTTTTTCATAAGAAATATTTTGTAAAAACAATTACTAAACAAAGGAGTTATTTGGGCAACAAAGCAGCCTTTTCAGTTCAGAATGGAAGATAACGTTCACTGACAAAGCAGAAGCAGAAAGACACAGGAAAAAAAGTAGCAAATAGGAGTGGAATAAGGGTTTTTATTAATGGTCTCACGATCAAAGGTGTCTGTCTGATCAAAGAGAAGACAACTACTGGTACAGTCATGTTTCATATATTTTCCAGCCTTTCTCAGGTTAAATAGAGGCACAGAAATAGAGTAGTGGAGGTAATAATGATTTTCTTGGTAATGTTGAACCCCCTTACATAGGAGAGAGGCAGCTTGCATCAGATGCTGGCTGAGAATGACAATCCCAGGCCAGCAAATATTGATGCAGCAACATACTCTTCTGCCTTCTGCCCTGTCACTCAGAGCACACTTTTAGTCCTTCCTGAAGGACATGATATGGATCTTCCTGGGTGCTGTCTACCTGAAGATTTACACAAGTACCTCTTCTGCCTCGAGTTAACCTTGTGTTGCACATCAGTTTTATTCCAAAATGTCTCTCACAATTTTCCTGAATCAGACATGATCCCAACTTCAGGTCAGGACCTCTGTTTGTTTGGGACTCACTGTAACCCTGTCATCACTCCTCTTCCCACTTACCTGGCCCTTCCCACCCCTAGTTTCTTGGGCCAAGCACTGACATGACCCAGCTACATAACCTGTGAGGAAATTTTAAGTCATGCAAGAAAAGGAAAATAAGGTTACAGACAAAACTGTGACTGTGGAGGCACTGATCAAGGTTTCAAAAGGAAAAACACCAATATGGAAGACCATAAAATCAATATATATTAAAAGAAATAAAAGAAAATTAAAAGAAAATTAAAAACAGCAACTAAGCAATGCTCAGGATCTTTCCTGAGGGCAGCTGAGGCTCACCTTTCTCCTTCTGACTGATGCCTGCTCAGCAAGCAAGGACTCTTCAGACATCTTACAGCAGGTAGTAAGCATACTGACGTTTAACCTCCTAGCTCTTTAAATACTAGTTATCTTTAGTGTGTATTTGTAAGTAACTAGTTCATACATATGTGTGTGTGTATACATTTATGTATGTATGCATGTATGTATGTATGTATCTATGTCTCTCTCTTTCTCTCTCTCTGGAGTGTTTCTGCATAAAGCTGAGAGTGCCCTAACAGTCACTCAGACTGATACAGGTGGGCAGTTTTATGTTTAGAGAAAGGTGCAGATTATTCTAATTTTTGTGTGCTTTCTGCATGTGTATATAAACATTCACTGCAAGAGACGAGAAGAAATTCTGAGTACATTTATCTTACTTTCATAACATTGAATTCCAGATGGATGGCTGTCTTCTGGGATTTTGCTATTACAACAGGTCAAGACATGGAAAAGAAGGAATGGCATTTCAGCAATCTTATACATGTGAGAGGAAAAAAAACCCAACAAACTAAAACACAAATAATTTATATGCATTCTGCAACCAGTGTGAGTGCTGCAAAGTTCAAGAGGGAAGGAAAGACAAACCCTGTTCTCAGTTTCACTTCAAAAGGGGATCTAAAAACAGATATACATGAAAACAAAAATCTCCATAAGTGTGAGCACACAGAAAATTACAGTAATTATATATTGAAGTTCTATACAAAAAATCATACTAAGCATTATGTGCAGTAATGCTACAAATCCTTACATAATTTCTTTGAGATATGCAGTATTTATTATCCCCTGCTTCCTTTTGGGCTCCCAAAACAGTATTTTAAGTACAAAACCATCTAGGTTTTCAAGGTCTGTATTATGCTTTTGTTATTAATATTATAAATTAAATTGGGGGGGGCTTATGTGCAATTTGGGGCTATGGGTGATGGTATGGAAAAGTATTCCTAATACATGGATTTTCAAGAAGATATTTTAATTTAAAGACTGGTATTTAGGTAAATAAAGGTACTTTACCTTTTGCAATGTACTTTAGTGTGTTATTTAATCTGATAGTCATCTTTCCATGTCATTCCTTTTAACACTAAAATGTTTCAGATTTTGCTTCACACAGTAAATGTGCCTGCAGAGACAGATTTCAAGGTATATATATTAGAAATTCATTTAAATCAAGGAATATAATGTAAGCAAAAACGAACAGGATGGCAACACAGAATTTTGTTTTCAGCATTCAGGTATGCCCAGTGAGAACTATACAATTATCTGCAGAAACAGCGTAGATTCTAGCTGAATAAAATAGTACAGCTGTTACAAAACATTGTGATCCTTCCCATTGCCAAATATGATGTTACGCTAAAAACTAAGTTCAGAGAAAGTGAAGTTACCGAAGTTTAGCTTTCACAGATAATTCTCAGATTACTTTTCTTTCTTGCCATCTCACTGTGAACAGTCTAAATTTTGTATCTACTTCAGTTTTTGATACTAAAATTTCCTAGGTACACAACAATTCATTTTTTAATGTTCATACTATTTACTCTTGAGGGCATAAGTGGCTGTTTGTCCCTAAATTTTAGCCAAGTCTAGTAATTAGGGCTTTCTTAAAATAGATAAGCAGAGTTAAATTTGTTTTCAGCCTAACAGATCAGGCCCCAAGCGAACTGCATTAGCCACTACTTCTGCCAGTTACAGGAGGACATAGTGAGAGCATGCTGAGTTAATGGATTCAAGATAGGTGTTCATTTCCTTCTCAGAGAAAAAGCGCGTCCAAGCCTTATAGTAAGAATATGTCCTAACTATTATGGATCAAAGTCTCAAAGCAGATGAGACTTTAAACACTTTCTGTTGAAGCTAGATGAAATTTAAAATTTGTGAGTCAGAAAGAAGAACCTAAATAAAACTCTAAGATTTATGGTTAGAGTATAAGTGGCTAGCTGGGCAATAGAATTTCTAGTCCTTCCTCTGAAGACTATAGGTGTCTGGGTTTTAGTGTTGGGTGGGGGCTAGGGGCATAATTAAAAAGTATCTATATAATATGAAGACGTGGGATCAGAACTTGCATCTAATTACCTGTTCTCACGTAAATGCGTGCTGGGGGTTTATGAAGCTAAAGTGTTACAAGCTCTTTTGTTTTACCCTTAGCACATCACCTTCAGCAGAAAGCACCAAAAATAATGCAATTTAGAGAGTGTATTCTGGTTATTAAGACATTCTGTTGGAAGGTAAAAAGGAAGTGTGAATTAATATCACCTACCAAATCATTACATAAAAGGAACAGGGGGTGAGAATTTTTTAGCAGTTTTTTTCTGAAAGAAAGCACAGACTTCAGTTTTCTGGCTATGGATGCATAACTTTCATCAGAAGTCTTTGGGCTGAGATTCTTCATTAAAATAGGGAGACAGGATTTATGATGCATCTCTGTCATAAGTGGTGTTTGTTTGTTTGTTTGTTTGTTTCTCCCTTACTTCTTACTCAGTGTACAAGACAAGGAGAATGTATTCTGAAATACTTGACTTTCCTTGTGTACTGTACAGAAAGTCTGTCCTGAGACTGAGAAGGTCAAAGCTCTTCCTGGATTTTTGCATAGATGCTTATGATGTGGACCCTGAATGATATGACATAGAAAACTTTGAATTAATTCCCATATCACATTATAAATTATTATATAATTATTATAAATTGCCTAACACCAAAAAGAATTTTAAGAGGAACTTAGAATTAAAATAAATACTTTTCAGGATCTGGACCATAATGATTAATAAATTCTTATGATACTGCAGTTTTCCTTCTTTTTTCTTATGGGTTTCCCCTTTTTATTTAAATTGAGAGAAAAACAACAATTTTATCTTCAATTTTAAGATCAGTGATAAATATATGATGGCCTTTTACTTGTTTCTTTTTCTGAAAGATACCAATTTGTGTTCTTGAGGCAGTACTCCTTTATACTGACAACAGTTCATAATCCATTTTTTCCATGAGTATTTGAAGGTTTTTGTAAGTAGACTGTAGAACAAAGGTTTCATGATTTTAGAGCAAAATATGGTTTTATTAACAAAAATTCTGTTGCTCCACCACAATTCTGTATAAATGTCAGTCCAGCTTCATCTTCTCAGAGGTAAAGAGTCATCTTGAAAATTCCACTTTTTAACTACAACTACATTATACATATTTAAATAGTCTTGTGCATTTTTTGTGTCGGATAGTGGGGGGTTTTGCCCCTCAAGATTAGTTGTAATTTGCCCAAACATTATACTTCTTCACTCTCTTTGAAAACCTTCAAGATTCTGGACACCCAGCTAATATTGGATGACATGATTTCTTATTCTGTCATAAATACTGTGCAGTCCATGGAAGAAAAGTCAATGTAATGGTTTATCTCTTTTCCAATTCTCTTTTACTCTGTATCTTATTCCATCTTGAAATTTTCAACTTCATCCTTCACTGGTCTCTTATTTTGCAGTGTTCAGAATCTTTTTAGAAATGTGGTTACCATCTCTTGATACACGTATCTATTTCAATTTTCTCTTTCCATTCTAATATCCTCTTTATCTGTTTTACTGTTTTTCATCATTCTTCTCAGATTTCTATTTCATCTCTTTCTGCATTTTTAATATCCTTTTTGTCTTTTTTAGCATTCTTCTCAATGTCTACATATCACAATTTTCCTTTTCATCTGATAGCTCTTAAAATAAGATTTATCTAGCAATTTTAGAAAATGTTTACTTCTGTTAACTTGATAATTATATGACATTAAGTTATTCAACATAACCATCTACTGTAAACTTTTCAAAATACTAAACATTTCTTGTTAATGGGCTCCTTCCTAAATATCATTACATTTATTTGTAAATCATCCCTTCAGAGATGGCTTGCTTGAAATTAAACATTCATTCTGGTACTTACTCATGCCTGACTGAAAAAATTTGGACAAACACAAATCCAGTGACTACAGTATGATTTAGCATTTCAACTAGTTTTGTTTTATATACTGCATTTGCTATGAAAATGGCAACCTTTCCTTGGGTCACTTTTTCTGGTTTCCAGGGCACATTGTTTCAGCCTGTCCTCTCCCTTCCAAAACTCCCAATTTTAATATATCTGTCCTTCATATTTTCATTTTATACTATATCTATTCCAATAAATGTATGTGCTCAAAAAATCAGTCATAACCTAAACTGTATTATCTCTATAAACCATCAGTACTTATCTGAAGATATCATAGTCTTCTTTATATTTTATAGCATTCAATTCATAACTCACCTCCCTTTGTCATTCATAAGTATATCTGTTCTTTCTATGACCCATTTCATATAATTCTCCCCCATCATTCAGTCCATGTAACAGTTTTGCCTTAAGTTCCTTAATGGACCAAAGTATAACTCTTGAAATTCCTATTTCTTTATATTAGGAGTACCTTTTTTTTGGATTTCCTTAGCTAAAATGAGGTTCCTTTCACAATATAACTGGCAATATCACCTAAAATCTTCCTGCAAATCCTTGTGCCAGTTCATACCCTGGATGGTTCTGCGGTTATGTCCATTTCTAAATGAACACTAAAATACCCTAGAGAACTTGGATCTGAACTGTATCTTTCCAATCGTGAAAAGACTTAGACATGCCTAATCACAGATATGCATACTTTCACTGAAACTTGTGTATAAATTATGCGTGAGGCTTTCCGGGATCAACAGCATTAGTCTTACATCTGCCAAAAGACCTTCATGTATACTCATACACTATGTAAAACATTGTTTACCCTCTTTCTAGTAAGGTGATCTAAATGCAAACAAGCTTTCTAGCAGAATTATTTTAACACATTCATAATTGTAAGCACAGAAACATCCCAGAGACATGGAAGTGTGAAGGCCAGTTTGATTTGCATGATGATCACCCATAGTTCCTTCTACTGAGTTGCATCACTTGTTTGGAATATGTTCATTATCTGATTATATAAATTAAACTAGACTATTACTGCTCTGTTCATGTACTGGCATAAACATTGTGGAGATTATGTGTCCTACAGTGTGTGAGTCAGTCTGTACTCTTGAAGGATAAGTTTTGAGTTTTAGCATAACAATCTCTATTAATATCTTGTTTCCTCATATTCGTTTATAAGTGGGCAGGGAAGTGGGAAAAATTTTGGAAGGTATACTTACAGCTAGAAGACAGCAGATATTTTAGAATCAACACTGGTCAGATAATACATCATATGCAAAATTAGATATTTGCAGGTAATTTTCCTTCTTCCCCAGCTTCACATACCTTCAAAAGTGTAGATCCAAAATGAACTTCAAAGTAATCGAATGTCATGCAAAAATTTTGAGTACTGAGAATTTCATTCTAAGGAGTAATGTTACTGACACAACAGGCTATTCCGCTTCTATTGCCCAGCTATCACTATAGTAGCGTCATTTGTATATATTTAAAGTGTCTGCTTAATATCTGAAATCTGTAATTTTTACAGTGCCTTTAATGTTTGCCTTTTAGATTCAGATGCAAATGATTGACTCTAACATAGCATGCCTAATCAAACCATTATCTCAAGAAACTCTGTTCAACTACAGCTTGATTCTGCTGTGTGTTTCCATTCCTCACATTCACACAAGGCTTCTCAAACTGCTTCTTATTCTAAGATTGTTGATGTATTTTACTAAATAACTTTAACAAAAAATGCATCAAAAACCTGAAAACAAACCTGGAATTCTGGGGGCCTTCTCAGGGCCTTAATCACTAAGAACACATCTCTGAACTTATTTTAGACAGTAGGATGATGTCTCTTGTGCTAAAAGTAACTATCTTACTCCATTACTGTAAACATTATCCAGATGCCCAGCTCAGACATAGATATCTAAACCTGATCATAGGATTTTACGATAATTCAGAAGGTTTTCAAGAAGTCTCCAGTTCAACTCCTGCACAAAACTGGATCAGCTCTGTGTCAGATCGGTTTGCTTGGAGCGTTTACCATTTGGGTCTTGAAAGTGACCAAGGATCGAGACTGCACAACCTCCCTTGTGAGCCTGTTCCAATGCTAGCTTCATTATATTAAGAAAAGAAGAACAGTGTCCTCTCAGTACTAAAATTAATAAGTCTGGATACAAATGTTCTGGAAAGGATCCTAAGTGAATAGCAGCATCCATTAACCCCCAGCTACAGTAGCTGGGTGGGATTTTTAAGTTAGGTTGTCAACATGCCTTGGCTACTCTAGGGAAAATCCTGTTCCCTTCGGAAGTTATGTCCAACTTGAAGACTATTAACTGTCTTCATAAATGTGTATGGAGAGTACGTAACTAACAACACGTCTCTGATTTCCACTTAGGGGGCAATTCCATAATTAACATCAAAAAGCACTTTCTTTGCCACTTTAGGTTTTTTCTGCGCTTTGTCATTAAACAGTGGCTATGAAACCCAGACCAAGTAAAGTTTCAAACCTCTAAGGCGGCTTTTTTTGTGGGGGGTTGTTGGAGTTTTGGGTGGATTCTTTTTCCTCCTCTGGGACAGGATTATTTGTTGGGGTACAGTGCTATTCTGACTATTTCTGTATAATTTCTGTTCAGAAACTGTGTATGACCAGCAAGCTCCCCTCCATGAGAAAACAGCTATATATACAACCTCCTTTATGTATCAACTTCTAGTCTTTGGAAAACTATCCAAACACATACAGTGAAACTATGAAACTGAAAAAGGCAAAGAGTGGCACAAATACTTTCAGCTGGTGGTAAATGTATAATTTTTTCCCACTGAAAGACTACATAAGAAGTATGCAGCTGCAAAGACTGATATGTTTTCTTCTCTTCCTACCTTCTATATCTCTGAGACTGCAGTATTCAGACTGTCTGGTTTGTTTACATATTTATTTTTAATTCTGCAGTTATGGATTTGCCAGTTATCACATAGAACACAAATAACAATATTGATACTTCCTTCATGCTTGAATTCTACTATGGCTGGCTTCAGGTTTTTATATTTACAAGTGACCATTAATTTATGTTCATACTGTGCATTTTAATTTATGAAAGTCAGAGAAAAAAATAGATATTCCAGAATCCATAATTACAACCTGGACCGTTTAAATTATCTGAGTCCATTGCTGGTGGCAGTTTGTTTCATCCAGAAGGTATATAGCACAAAAAGACTTAACCTATAGGAAACTAATAGAGTAAAGTAAGAGGTTCTAAGGAATGCACTACATATTGTAGTAGTGGGTGTTTACACTGCTCTTAGCCAAATACCAGTGAGTCAATGAGTCAATGAATTAAGTGACAACAGCATTCTGATTTCTGTAATAATGTTATAAATACTAGGAGATTGTGTTAAAAAGAGAAATCTTAATTGTCTGTTTATACCTAATCTTCTTTCAAACAGAAAGAAACAAAACCACTATGTTTATTAATGAAAAATATTTTGTTTGTAAGAAGACAGCAAATTTTGAAAGAGGGTGCATGATGTGCAAACTAAAAAAAATAATTCCAAAAAAAACCAAAAACCCAAAAGCAATGCAAAATTGCTACCTAGAAATCCCCCTTTAAATCATAACCAATGCCTTAACTAATTATCCTCATTAACACTATCTTAATGCCTTTTGGCTTCTGAAGGCCAAGAACAAAGTTTGTACTTGGAACCAAATGTATTTTAATTATAAAGAATATTACATCAGGCACCCTCTAGAAAAGAAGCCTGTTTGATTAAAGTTAGCAAGCCCCAAGAGCACTTTACAAAAAATCTGCTTTCAAATCCTAACACTTTTTTTTTTGTGCAAACAGTTATCGAGGCATTCAGCATGGTCTAAAATCCTAAGGGGTTCTTGTTGTTCCTTCAAAGCCTTTAAAAGCAAATACACTTGACTCAGGATATCATCCTTTCCAAAGTTAAGCATTAAACATTTCAGGAAGACAGTCTAATCATATGTTTATTAACCTCTGCTCTGAAACTATCCAGGCCAGATACCTTTGTTGACTTAAAAGTAAGATTAGGTTTATTAACCTATTTTATAGACAAAGATTAATCGCTGTTTTGTGCTGAATCCTCTTGGAAGGCAACATAAATTGACTTTAATTGGAAATAAATCAATATTTTGTGAATGGTGTGTCCTATCTATAGTAAGTCTATGCCAGGACAAAGAAACAATGTCAGTAGTACCTGCCTACATAAATACATATTTAAATAAATTACTTAAACGGTGCAAATCAATAAAAACCCTTAATAGAGTGTGGGTTATTTGGTGATACGGTTTTCCAAAATCAATTAAATACATCCATGTGTCCTAAACTTTAAAAAATATCATTACATGACTTAGATAAATTGAAAACATGGTTTATGTGCACTTTTATAGTGATCAGTAAAGGTATTTGAATAGACAATGTGATGGCAACTGAAATTGGGTGTAAATAAAATGGAAGGTGATTACAGATTGGAAAAAAAGATCAAATACTGAAAGAATGAAATACTGAAAGGCATTTGGGAGAGAGATGACCTCAGTTTTAACAAGAAAAGAAAAACCCCTTCCCCATAAATCTTCACCTTAGGCACTGAGGTGAGCCCTCGCTTGAGGACTGTAAGGCAGGAGCTGTTGCTGATCTGATTTTCTCTTTACTTTTTATTAAACATTTATACAGTTCCTACCTTATGTAATTTCTCTGTTCAGATTGTAAGACTTATGAACTGCTGAGCTGATAGCAAAATGCACAACAGTCCCTGACACACAAATGAATGCTGTTGTACATTCTCTAAAATGAAACAATAATAAATCATATATAGCAATATCTTAATGAGATTTAGACAGCTCATACATACAGCACAGAAAGAAAGAAAAAGAAAGGTAGAATTAAAAGTGCCAGGATGCACCTAATTATTTTGGAATATCAAAATGGTCTTACTTTTCTTTTGCTACTTGTGCTACCAAGCTATCTAGTATACCACAGGCAACATATAACTCCACATATGAGGAAAATCAAAAAAACCCAATTAAAAAAACAACAGACAGAAAAGTGCTAAAGAAATCAGTCCATGAGCTTTCATTTTTCTAGACTTCATAGAATCAGAGAATGTCCTGAGTTGGAAAGGAACCCACAAAGATCATCAAGCCTACTCCTGTCCCTGCACAAGACAACACCAAATTCACAACATATCCTGTTCCTGTGCTCCAACACCCTCTGGCTGAAGAACCTTTTCCTAATACCCAGCCTAAACCTCCCCTGACACATCTTCCTGCCATTCCCTCGGGACCTAACATTGGTCACCAGAGAGAAGAGATCAGCGCCTGCCCCTCCTCTTCCCCTTGTGAGGAAGCTGCAGACTGTGATGAGGTCTGCCCTCAGTCTCCTCTTCTCCAGCCTGAATAAACCAAGTGATTTTAGCTGCTCCTCATACAGTTTCTCCTCTAAACCCTTCACCAACTTTGTGACCCTCCTCTGGACACTCTCTAGTAGCTTTATATCCTTAGTGTACTATGGTGCCCAAAACTCTACACAGTACTGGAGGTGAGGCCACACCAGTGCAGAGCAGAGTGGGACAATCACCTCCCTCAACTGGCTGTAATACAGTGCTTGATGAACCCCAGGACACGGTTGGCCCTCTTGGCTGCCATGGCACACAGTTGGCTCATGTTCAACTTGCTGTCAACCAGAAACCCCAGGTCCCTGTCTGCAGAGCTGCTCTCCAGCCTCTCGTTCCCAGTCTGTATGTACATCCAGGACTGCCGTGCCCCAGGTGTAAAATCTGACACTTGCCCTTGTTAAACCTCATATGGTTGGTGATTGCCCAGCTCTCCAGTCTGTCCACATCCCTCGGCAGGGCCTCTCTGCCCTCGAGAGTGTCAACAGCTCCTCCCAATTTTGCATCATCAGCAAACTTAATTAGTATTCCTTCCAGTCCTGCATCCAAAGAGATTAAAGAATACCGGCCTGAAGATAGAACCCTGCGGAACCCGGCTAGTGACTGGCTGCCAGCCCGATGTAACCCCATTTACTGTGACCCTTTGAGCCCGACCCATCAGCCAATTGCTCACCCACTGCATTACGTGTTTACCCAGCTGTGTGCTGGATGTGTTGTCCAGGAGGATACTGTGAGAGACAGTAATGAAAGCTTTACTGAAATCCAAAAAGATCACATCACCTGGCTTCCCTTGGTCAGCTAGGTGGGTAACCTTGTCATAGAAGGAAATCAAATCTGTTAGGCAGGACTTTCCACTCCTGAACCCGTCCTGGCTGGGACCAGTGACTGTGTTGTCTTTCAGGTGTTTTTCAATAACTCCCAGAATAATCTTCTCCATAACTTTACCAGGCACAGAAGTGGGACTGATGGGCCTGTAGTTACTGGTGTCATCTGCGTTGCCCTTCTTGAAGACTGGGACAAGTTTGGTGTAACTTCTCATCTCCTAGATCTTTAACTTCATTAGGGTCTGAACTGTATAATTAAAAATAAAGACACTCCTTGGAAAGCTACCTATTCACCCAAACCTCCCTCTGCTGCCAATGGAGACAGATAGCTTACATCTGTACTGTTAAATAAAACAGTGCCAGGAGGCAAAGTCAGCATTGGACTGCTGATCATCCATACTGCTTAACTGTTTGCATGCTCCCTGGCATATTTTGAGCCATTCCAGTTAGCGTTTTCCAAGACATTGCCTGGGCATGATTTAGGTGTTAACATATGCTAGGGATCATTTGCCATAGATAGTAGGGAGAATAATGTACCATCTGTCTTTCTCTGCCCTACAAGGTCCTCCAACAGTAACCCAGTTGGCTTTGTATCTTCATATACCCATTACATGATTTCACCCCACACAACAGGGCTGGTTACACAAGCTATCAGTTTATTACTGTGAAATCCTTGTAATGAACTGTAACACATCTCTCTCATTTCTTGACTTACTTTGGACTGAAGCCCCTCCTTCATTTACAGACACACACACACACACACAGAATGAGAACTATTTGTTTGGCTGTAGAGACACCATATGGACCCTGAAAAAGCCTTGGGCCAAATACTGTACAGCATGAATTTAGCAAGCCTATGCCAGCTGGCCTCAGGGTCAGACAATGGTTTCTGCTTGATTTTATTTGGCAATATGACATAACACCCCCAAGGGCAATTTGGCCAATATAAGTTCTGACTCACCATCTGATGATGTCTATCATTCTGTTTTCACAGTGGATATGTTATGACTGTACGCAGACATACATATCTAAACATACACACACACAGAGAAACATTTAGGTATATATAACATATATAGTCATGGAATTAGAGCTCACTGTAATGGGACCATTTAGAAGATTGATAGACCAAGCCAGTTTAAAACTTAAAAAAAAACCCCAAACTTGCTAGACTAACATTCATTTACAATACACTTTTTGCTTATAGATAGTTTTTGCACACTATTAAGCATGACCACCACATATTAGCTCTTACACATCATTAACAGTGCCTATTCAAAGAAGTCAGTCCTTAACTATTGTATCACGCATTGGCAGTGAGCATGCAATACCATGGAGCTATTGCTGTACAATTAGTCTGATGGATGTAGTCCTTGATGATTTCCGTCACCAGAACTGAAAATTTGTCAGTGTGGAGCAGTAGTACAGAAACAGACATCTTTATTCTATCCTCTTGAATTTTCTTATCTAATACTTTTATAAGATGACTGAGCTTCTAGGCAATTCCCAGTCCCTGGCACCTATCCCCAGACTGCATGCCTCAGAGATGCTACTTCCCCAGGCAGCTGCCTTATCCTATTGCTCAGCTGTTTGTTTTGTTGAGGATTTTTTTGAGGGGGTTGATTGAGGGGGGGAGGGAGTCCCCTCGCTTCTTTTCTTAAAGCACAAGCAGACTTTTCCCTGCTCTAGAGGTTGCTTTTTTCAATTACCATTAATTGTCCATCAGTGAATAATCATGGTTTTGAACCTCTTTCAACTTGTGCCCATGTTTTCAAGGTGTCTGCAGTTACCCCTTGTTTAAACTGTACATCAGAATATACCCCGGGTGGAGCTCTGGTTCACAAAACAGGTTCTTATAACAAATTGATAACAAGCTTAGCAAACCAGACCTGGGTCCTTGCAGAAATAACGTAAGGCACAATTAGTACAAGGTCCATTTCTAGCAACGGCAGTACTATTTTTTACTGGGACACTGGGTGTGAAACTGCAGCTTATACAGTTATGCTACTTTAGTGTGCTTGTGTTTGGGTTCAAAACAAACTAATATTAAAGTCTGCTGAGTGCACTTCTACTTTTATAGGTGCAACAGGCCTTCTCTTTTGTTACAGAAAAAAAAAACCTCACTGTGGTATATTTCTTTCAGTTACATTAGTTACATGAGATATTACGGTGGCTCTTTCAAGTCCAAGAACAATGAAAATGCATCAGTGAAAATACGGAAACCAACCTGAAAACTCTTCAACCAATTGGATAACCACATTTTTTTCCTGCAGCTTTCTTGATCCACCACTTACACCAACCCTTCAAAAATCTAGCACTATGTGTTTTGCCTGTCCTTTCACTTTGTGTTTTGTATTAGAAAGCCAATCATCTTTTCATTTATAAAATTTTTATAAACCTGGCAAAATATATAAAAAGCTGCATTAACACAATAATTTGAAGCCTTTCAGTTTGGTTTCCTTGAAGCATTGTTTTCTCATTATTCATCTTCACATATGGAACTGAAGAAAGTGAACAAAAAAACCTGCCTAACAAACCTTCCTACATTTTCAGATACTTATTTTTGTCCCAAGTTTAAGATGGTCAAGTGTAATGTAATACTATTTGTTTCTTTTCATCTCTTTTTTGAATAGTCTGCTTGAAAGAATATAAATGATCCAGAAAACTGAATTAATTGATTAACTAGCTCTCAGCTTAACCATTAATCATGCACTTTATTTTTATTCTGATTTTGGTTAATCAATGAAATATGCACCATTTTATTCAAATACTTGATTAAATTCTTTAATAAATACCTTTTCAAACTTCAACATTTATTGCACTGCAGCTGTTGATGCAGAGAATAAGCCTACGGTCATTCTAGTGGCCTACATATGGGAAAAAAACTTATCTTTTACTTTTTTGAATATTCCCATATATATTCAACAGGTATTTGGAATAATCAGAGATATAATTCTTTTTTATCTCACACCCATCTTACTAGAAAGCCATTTATTTTAGTCTCAACGTGTTTGCCTTGTGATGTAAAATTATCACAGTAGCCTAAGTTCAATTCAATGAGGTGTCTTGGATTGTCATATTTGCCAGTACCATCCACATCTGATTATGTCAGACAACATATGATGCTTTCCAATAACTACCAGTTTATTGCACTGCCTGCATTGTTCAGTAAATTGATGGATGCTCACTATTGGATCATCACTGACTGTGTCTGCATGACCCTGAATTCTTCAAATTTCAACATTAGATTTTGTATCATTTAAATAAAAATATATAAAGTTTAATTTGAGCAGACAGTTTGAGAACAGCATTTCACGAGACCTGGAAGCTTATAAAAGTAACGCACTTCTAGTTGAACACTGAGATTCAGTCTGAGGATAAATCAGAGATCTATATTCATATCTGTGTACAAACTTTTAATTTATAGTACAGCTGGAGCCCTGAAGACTCAGAACAATATAAGCATCTCAGAAAAGATGTCTTTTCTAATAACTTTATAAATAACTATGAATTTATGATCTGTCATTAAGACCAATGCCACTGTTTCTGCATTATATATCTTTCTGGACTAATTTGTATTAGTTAATTAACTGATCTTTTAATCACTGATCACATGAAGGAAGTTGCTGTAGTTCCTTCATATTTAACCAAGAGAGGAGCAGGTGACCTAATCTCAGTTTAATGAGAAACAGACAGTAAGAAATGGACACAGGAAAAACTATGAAAAACCCTTCCTAATAGAATTGTTTTGATATCTAGAAAATAATTTCTATCAGACAAGCATTTAGCATTTTTCCAGTTGTAGCTCTAGGAACACTCCCTAAGCATTTTCGTCTTACTACTAAATGGCTTCCTCATTTTACGGTGGCAGCCTACAATACAATTCAGGAATTAATTTTCTCTGTCAAACACAGTTTTCCAGAAGGAGGTATTGTAGCAATATAATTTTTCACAGGAGCTTGCAATCAAGAATAGGTCTTGTTTTGTCAATATTACTAATAATAATAATAATAAAAACGTGAGACTTGCTATATAAAACAGTGTTTTTACAAGGAATATAAGATGATTATTTGCCATTAATATTTGCATGTCAGGAAATTAAAGATTAGTGCTTTTGCATTAATTTTGTATTCTTTTTCTATGCACCACCTCAAGTGTTTGCCATTAGGTGCAAATATGTTTGCAAATTCATATAGTGTAAATACATAATTTGGCTAATCTTGGCAGTAAAAAGATCAGGCTTATTTAAACAAGTTTTCTGTTTTTATAACTCACTGAAGCAGCACAATTTCACTGTAAGCAAGAGCAATTCATGATTATCATGTAGTTCTGATTTAGGGATTGACTAACAAATGATTAGAAAATCATATCTCCACTGTAAATAAACAAATGTAACAATTTTACTATCGTTATTATTGCTTAAATTTAATCTGTGAAACATCAAAATGTTTCAAACTCAGTTTAAAAATAAAATAATTTTCTTGAATCTTATTTCAGTAAATTATCATGCTCATTTGTCTTAGCTTTCAAACTTTGGTTTATAACTTAGCTACTTTAAACAGGTTCCCGAGTGACATTTAAAAGCCCTATGTCAGTGGTGTTGGGAGACATACGTAACTGACCATTTCACCCTTCAAACCATTCAGATGTAACAGAATCTTCTATTGGGAGTTGACCTTGGCTGTCTGCCAAATGCCCACCTAGCTGCTCTCTCACTCCCACTTCTCAATGGGACAGGGGGAATTAATGAGATGGAAAAGCTCATGGGTTGAGATAAAGACAGGGAGAACTCTTACCATTTACTGTCACAGGCAAAACAGATTGAATTTGGGGGAAATTAATTTAATTGATTGCCAGATAAAATAGATTTGGATAGTGAGAAACAAAGACAAAATTAAAACACTTCCCGATAAATCTTTTTCACAAGGTCCATTTCTCTTCTTCGTTCCTGACTCTTCTACCTCCCCAGTCAAGTGCCATAGAGAGTATGCAAAATGGGGGCGTGTGGTCAACCCATGACCATTCCTTTTTGCTGATTCTCCTCCTCACATTTTTCCTGTGCTCCAACATGGGTCCTCCATGAGCTGCAGTTGCCTCAGGGCATACATATCTGCTTCATTGTGGGGTCATCCACAGGCTGCAGTGCAGCTATCTGCTCCACTGTGGTGTCGTCCACGGCCCGAGGGGCATCTTTGCTCTGGTTCCTGGAGCACCTCCTCACCCTCCTTCTTCTCTGACCTTGGTGTTCGTGGGCATATCTATCTCATGTGTTTTTTCCTCATTCCTCACCGACTGTGCAGCATTTTGACCTTTCTTAGATATGGTATCACGAAGAAACCACCATCAGCTTGGTTGATGGGGTCAGCTGTGTCCTGTGGTGGGTCCTTTGGAACAACCTATGTCCAGCACAGGGCAGCCCCAGGCCACCTCTTACGGAGGTCACCCCTTCAGTACCTCGGCTACCGACACCTGGATGTGGACACCCAGTGCAGTTTAAATAACAAAAGTCAGAAATTGCTTATTTTTATACAATCTAGAGAACAATTATAGCAAAGAAATCATCTGTGTGACAGTTTTCTGTAAAAGTGAGAGATACATGGTGTTTGTAATGTGATGTACATGGTGCCGTACTTCTAGGTCTGTTAGCAATATCCCAAGGTAACAGACATTTTGGGGCACAGTTTCTACAAGCTTAAGATCCAGTCCTCTGCCTTTTAGGGTATGTAACTGTTATGAGGAGAAGCAAAATAAAACCTGATTTGCACAGGAAGAAAAATTCAACGTAACTCCACCAAGTTTTATGGGAATATAATTTGCAAGAAATATGGCAATCAGTTCCTCTCACATCATATTTTAAGGAATGTGTTACTTTTTGTTACTAAGATGTGAAATATATATTTGGAGATGATTCTTTGTTCTCTTTCTTATCACAACCTCCTTATTTTATTATAATATATACATTTTATTTATATAATAAGTATCTGTATAAACCTCAGGATTATACTTGAACAAATTAATTCTTTGCTTTGCTGTATTTCCGTTTCACCAGTATAAAAGACTGCATAGATAAAACTGTTATGAGATGTAGTTAGTAACATTGGACCTGCTCTGACGTACTAATTGGGTTAATTCCTGTTTTGTATCCCTTTGCTCCTACTTTCCCCTTTAGTAACCTTCCTTTCCTTCCCTTACTTTCAGCATGTTTCCATATGCTATATATTATTGTTTTGCACATCTCCAAATAAATAGAATAACCTATAAATGATAATAAATCAATTTTGCTTGTACAATTGAATTTTAGTAAATATTATAAAATGGTAGCTTGTTTTCCTACTAAATTACTTGATAAAATATTTTACTTGGAGTTGAAATCAACTCAACAGAGTCTCAGAAAGCAAATATAAATGTAACAAATACCTTTACTGCCTAGATAAAGCAAAACCTTCCTTCAGTGATTTAAAACAAGAAGGGGTACAAAATTCTTTCCTGATTTTTCTTTTCACAAGCTTGGAGGATTCAAAAGAAATGTATTTGAGGATGCTTTGTTATCCTTTTATTGGTGGATTTTGTCTATCCATGATGACTGAAGAGTATCACAGGGCTCAGTGATAACAGTAGTATTTTCACTTCTGCGTTCTGTTACCATGTCTGTACAGATTCCTGCAGACAAATTGGCTCTCCCTGCTCATGCTTTGGACTGTCTGGATAAAATCCAGTCTTATAAATCCAGTCTTACAAATCCAGTCTTGCATCCATAAAACAATATTAGCATGTCTTCGCCCACTAAGAATCAAAACCTTTTTTGTAGACATCAATTTCATTGTCATTATCCAGGCTGCCCTCAGAGAAGGAAATTACTTTGGACAAATTATATCTAATGAAGATAAAGGCCACTATATCCAGCATTACCTTGGCAAGACAGCTTTGGCAGAGAGAGAAGGGGTTAGTGGTCATAGGAACCAGCATGACTAGACAGCTTTTGCAGAAGACAAAGATGCAGAAAGGAAGAGGAAAGGGTGGTGTGCTTGTTTTGGCTGAGAGAGGGTTAATTCTCTTCAGTGCAGTGCCTGTAGTATTCAGGGACTTTTCCAGCTTCCCCTGCTCTGCCACGTGGGCAGGAGGCCGAGGGGGGCGGGGCCACAGCCCAGGCGGCTGACCCCAACTGGCCAATGGGATGTTCATTCCATACCATGTGATGCCATGACCAGTATATTACCGGGGACAGCTAGCACATGGGGGAGGTGGTTGTGGCTTGGGGATTGGTGGTGTTGGGTGGATGTGTCATGTGTGGTTTGTTCTGGTGGTTCGTTCCCCCTTTTCCCCCTCCTTGCCCTGGGTTTCACACCTCTCATTGTTTTCTTTTCCATTGCATTTTTGTTGTTATTGTTTTATTTTAATTATTAAACTGTTCTTATCTCAACCCATGAGCATTACCCTTCTGATTCTCTCCCCCATCCCACCGGTGGGGGAGTGAGTGAGCGGCTGTGCGGGGCTGAGTTACTGGCTAAACCACAACAGGTGGAAAGCTGGCAATGTTCTAGGAACCTGGTGTTAGACAAAGAAGTTGAGTCTGTCTGAACCTAACAAACAGCTGCTTCTTGGAGTTCACTGAAACTTTCTGAGTTTTTCCAGAGCATATTTTCTTCAGGTTATACTCTAAAAACACTTCCAAAGTACTGAACCACAATATCAGAGGTAAATGAACTTATTGTGCTTGTTGAGGTAGAAACCTGACAATACTAATACTTAAGTTAATGAAAAGTGGTATTTTAGTGTCAGAAAAGAAGTAAAATAATGAAACATACTCAAAGAACATCACATTTCACATTTTTAAAAGGAAAGTTAGTTGCTATCTACTGACTGCAAATCCATTTACATCACCTTATTTCGTTAAGGATCATGTGACATATTACTTGTGATTATGTTAAACTAAAATCAGACAACACTGATAATTTACAGCTTCATTCCCTGGTTGACAACAAGGTGCACAAAATAACATGTTTTTTCCCTCATTTACACATTGCAAAAATGAGAAAAAGTCACAGGTGTTTGTGGCTTAGTATTTTATTTAGCTACTGAGTTGCCTACAGTAACTTGTCCATTGCTGTAGTCAGGACAGTTAAATCAAATACTGGTTAAGTATTTATTTTGATTTGGAAACACCATATTTGGTCTTTTCACTGAGATGGACAACAGTTAAGAGTCCAGCACTATTGGTAATCACTGAAAGGTTTGACAGCTATCAGACCAATGCTTTGGCTTCGTTCTCTATGAAACCTAATGCATCTGAAAAAGGACCATCCTTTTTGCGAAGTCTGTGACTAGAAAAATAAAAAAGGTCTCTGCTCCTAAGACTGAATTTATTTATCAACTGCCTTTTATCAGAATTTCTTCAGCTTGAAAGTCCATCACATAGATAAGTGATATCCCATCTATTTCTTTGACAGTATTGGGTTTGTAATTCTTTACATATCAAATTCTCCATTAAGAATTTCTGCCACATAGGAATCCAACAATACTATGCTTCACAACAAATATTCAAAAGATCTTGCATAACTTATTCTGCTTAATGAGAAACAGTCATCACAATTATTTTCGTAGGGTTGAGAAGCATGAGGAGGACTTCAATTCTACGCACATTAAAATGTATTTTTAAAGTTTCTAAAGGAAAGTGTTTAGACCAGCATTTGGTAATGCTGAGCCCTTTCACACAGAAACAGGTTCCTAAGAGGTGTCTATGCTCTTAAGTACTTTTACAGCCTGTATTTAGTCAGACTACATACGGGTGTCTGTCAGGAAGAACAAAATGCATTTTTAAAAGATATATTTAAGTTTCTATTTTTATATCTTCATCTTCCAAGATCAATTCTGGTTTTGTTTTAGTCAGTGACTGAAAGCTGGCGATTTCTTTCACTTGTCAGCACCCAACTGAAATTCATAATTCAAACAATTCTTTTCCTGGCAAGAGAATAAAAGAAAAAAGTCACCTTTGATTCCATGATAAAAATGAGATTTGCCACTCAACACTGGAAAGGACATTAAACACTGCAGTGATTTTTGTTTATTTATTTATTAAAGAAAAGGAAAAGTAGATTTCTCACCTAATTAAATTCAAGATTCAAGATCATGTTACCATAATAAAAAATACTTGTTTTAGCTGGAAAAACCTTCTTTTAAACTTTGGTTAGACTAAAATGTACCATGTGCTATATATTTCTTTTGGGGTGGGTAGAGTTTTCTTCTTATCTCTAGCTAGGTCCTTCAGAATTAATAAGGGAGTGATCATCATCTCATAGTAGAATGTGCTACAATCTTTTTATGATCACTACTGTAAATATCTTAGTCCCACTGTAAACTGTGAACTAAATCCCACTGTGGACTCAATGTCTACTCAAATGTGCAGGACACAGATATCAAAATCTCCTATAAAATGAGATATAATGTCTAATTCTTTTCTGTTATCTCCAGAAATCTGAATAAAATCAATGTGAACGGAGTTACTCTGCTTTGCCCAAGTATTAGAGAAAGCAGAATTTGACTTGATTAATCCAAATCACTTTTCAACTTTTGAAAAATATTTTAAAGGAAAGCTCCATTTAACACTTAAAGACACAATGCTGTAAACAGAAACATCAAAATTAAATCTCCCATTTACCAGAATATAAATCAAGGTATTAGGAAATTTATTTCTAGAAGTTTTTAAGTGGAGGTAAACAGTTTGCTGTTAGGGTCAGTAATTTGAAAATAAGATTGAGAGGAGATAAGAATGATACTTAGAGGTCTCTGAGAGATTTACAAGTTGATTTCAGTCAAAAGTTTATGTGCCTGAGTCTCAATTTCCAAAATGGTGAAACAGAGTTAATGATATCACAAGAATATTGGGAGGTGTAATAACAGGTTGCAATGCTCTTTTTTAGAGTGTCAGAACAACGTATTAACTTTCCTGTAGTAAAGTGCTGGTGTTCCAAGGGGACATTAAACATGACCCATACTCTCAAAAACAACTACTTTTGCTTTGGGAATAGAATATAGGACTGCAAGATGGAAAATGCAATTCTCTTCCCTGTCCTTTATTTATTCCTGTTGAATAGTATGAGGTTTTATTATCATTAAAATGGAAGAAAGTGCCCTACTAAAATGTTCTGTCTATTGCCACAGACAGGCAGTACACTTCAGTATTTGTCAGTTGTTGATGGAAACACTTCTTGAATCAGATTTTTAAAAAGTTAATTTCTGCTGCTAACTCTTGCATTTCTGTAGTTTGTCCTAGTCCCTCCAACACTGTGATATAACTGATCATCAGCTTTGTCTATGTGTATTTGTTGGCATATGGTGGTATGTTGATTGGTCCTTGTAATGTGTAATTTCTGAAATTCTGTTTAGTAGCAGTTTATGTGTTCTTCAGTAGCAATTCATGGGTTAGATAAGTGGACATTCAGGTAGATAGGATGAAAACTGTCTGAATGGATGGTTACCAGGGGGTTGTGATCAGTGCCTCCAAGTCCAATTGGAGACAAACTGCTAGTATGTGCTCCAAGGGTCCAATACTCTTTGACATCTTCATTAATGACCTGGATTACAGGGTAGAGGGCACCCTCTGCAAGTTGACAGATGATACAAAAACTGGGAGGAGAGGCTGATAGACTAGAAGGTTGTAGTGCCATCCAGAGGGACCTGTTCAGCCTGAAGAAGAAAACTCAGGAGGATCTTATCAATAAATATACCTGATGGAAAGTAATGAAGATGAGGCAGCCTCTTCTCAGTAACACCCAGTGACAGGACAAGAGGTGATGGACACAAACAAAAAAAGTGTGGAATTCCATCTGAACAAAATAAAACATTTTTTTATTGTAAGGGTGCTCACACACTAGTGCTGGTTGTCTAGAGAGGTTGTGGAATCTCCATCAAACAATCTGCTCTAGCTGACCCTGCTTGAGTAGAAGGGTTGGACTAGTTGATCTCAAGATGCCCTTTCTAATCAAAACTCTGTGAATTTAGTGCCTTAACTACTCTAAAGTGTCTACATTACTGGAAAATACCAAATTACTTGTAGCATCAAACTAATATAATTATGTAAATGGTTTTAATATGTTTGAAACTCAACAGAGAAAAATAAAGCAGGATAGATGTCAGTTGTATTACATGGAATTCTTTGCTTTTTTCTATACAAAACTGAAGTCCCTGTCCTACTGGTGAGTTTTGGGGATTTCTCCCCCATTTTTATGCATTGTTCATGAGTTTCAGTTTTATATATTTACACCATACATTTACCAATGAATCCTTTCACACGTTTCAGATAGAAGATTCATGCATTAAATGATAAATTCATAGATTGAGCTAATACCTGTTAAAAGACTGATAAAATATATATATATATATAATTCAGCAAAATCCTACTGGTAAATATATCCCCAATCTTATTTCAGACCTGTAGGCAAAAGTTTGTATCACATAGTCAGCCTTGTCTCCAAACAATTCTGAGTGCATTTTGAACAAAAGCATTACATGCCTCCATTGCCCAGTGAATCCATGGGGATTCACCCTGAACCCATATGATTTATATTTTTTGCTAATGGTCTGGATGATAAGTATAATTGAGAATTACGTTAATTACATTTACTTGTGAGCTAATCTAGTTGGTACTGTCAAAAAAATTGGCAACAATCTTATAATTTTGATTCAAAGATGTTGTCTTTGGAGCATATGAAAAAGATATTTAACAGTAACATGTAGAAACTACAAAAAAGAAGGCAGCAATAGTTGACTATGCAGATACATGTCTGGGAAGAGTTGGCTACAAAACAGTTTTGTAGAAAACAGTCAGGTATGTAATGGACCACAGGCTGAGTCAAGAATCTTGGGAAAAAAGGAAGCACCATTTTCAGTTATGTAAATAAACATATAGAAGCCACAGAACATGGGGTACGTCTTTGATAAACATACTTCAAAGAAGACCTCCATGGGACTACTGTATTCAGTCTAGACCAACTGGGTAAGTCTTGTATCTCAGTAGAAAGCACTGCTAATGGTAAGCAAGGTAGAGAACACAACTGCCTTTAAAAAAAAAAAAAAAAAGAAACCAAAACAAACTAAACCCAACAAAAAAACCCACAAAACAGAGCAAAAACCAATCCAACTAACCAAGCAAACAAACAAAAAGAAAAAACACCAAAAAACAGCCAAACCAAAAAAACAGGGGATGTTTAGTCAAAGGAAGAGAAAAATGAAAATTCAGAGACTCCATGATAGAACTCTTTAGCTGTGTAAAAACCTACTGTGAAGAGAAAAGGCAATAAGGTATTTTGTATGACAAGGCAAGAAATAATGGCCTTAAATGGCTGCATGGAAAATTCAGGAGAGAGGTTAATACTTTTTACTGAAGCATTACTTTGCTCAAGGAGACTGTAGAGGGTCCGTCATTCAGAACTTTTAAGAATGGTTTAAACAATGCCACAGTGGATCCCGCTTTAGGCAGGAAGATGGTACAGGTGTACATTTTAGTCTCAACTTTATACAGTGGGGAACAGAAGCATGATAATGAAATATAGACAATCGTCATTCCAGCAACTACACTATCAGCTTTTGATGAGAAGACTTGGACTGCAGGCCTCTTGGGCAGGGATTGACTTTGTTGCAGGGTAGAATAGCATATGCTTCAGTGATGTCTTGACTTGTAGGTGTTATTCAAGGGAAAGCACAGAAGATATTAACTTCGTGCAGAGTCTGTTGTTTGCTTTCCTCTTTCCAAAATCCAGCCTTATTTCACACTGATAAATATGTAAAAAATATAATACTTGAATAATATATCTGTCATGGAAGATGGGTTTCCTAACATGCTTTGAAAACACAGTTCCTGTGGTAGGCAGAATCTACGCTCATTCTCTTCCTCGGCTCAGATATTACTAACAAAGAAATCCACAAAAACCCAACAAACTTCTGTTCAAATCTGCTCCCAGTTTTGTCTGCCTCTAAGATTTCTTTCTACATTCTAAATCCTACTTCTCCACAGCAATCCCTCCTTTTCTACACAGCTAGGGATGGCTTGCAGCAGAGGATGCACTGAATCATTCCAGTTCTTTCTCAAGATGACCAATGACTGTCAACATGCCTGTCTCCCAGTTTGTTCTTGGTAGGCTTACCTGATTCTGAAATGCTGACTGTATTATTTTGCCACTAAATCCTAAAAAGAATACTAGAAGTGATGAAATCATAGGAGAGTATGTAGGTATTTCCATACACATAATATCAGTAAAAGCCAGCAGTGTGTAGTCCAGGTGAGCATCACAAGAGATGTGTTAATCAACTGAATAGCTTGCATTCAATGTGTAAAAGCAGCCTGTGGCTACTCTAATTCAGGAATTGTTACTATGATTGCTTGTACAGGAGATGGACTTGCTAACAATTGTTTGAAATTTACATTAATAGATTAAAAAAAATAGATGATTGGGGAGATCAGAAAGAGATAATAAATTTCTCTCAACATAAATCTAACATAACCACCTCAACAGTAATACGAACACCTGATCAACATAAACACCTGCAATACAGATATCTATATATAGACACGCTGCCAGTAAAGATGACTTGCTCAGATACAGATGATTACAGAGTAAAAATCTAGCAGAAGGGTGAGATTAAATTAATAAATCTTCTTTTCCCATTCAAGAAAACTCAGTGGATATCCCTGACCAGTATGCAAATGCTGTCCTAACATAAATGAGGCTGTCGTCTAGAATAAATTAAATGTTGATTTGCTCACACAGTGTTATGCTAACATTGTATGTATCAGTGCTACATAGTAATTTGGCATTCTAAGAATCTACACCTTTCTAAGTCACTACAGATATGCCATCTCAAAAAATAAATTTTATTATGAAAGTCAATTTATAGGAGAAGAACTGAAACTACAAGGTCTGCAAAGAGATTCCAACACCAAGACAGTTTGTACTGCTTACTTCAGATAACAAATGTATTAAAAATATATTTATATGATAATGAAGGATATAAAGAAATAGACCTGAAACTTTTCCTTTTATGGGTTTGGAAAACAAAACTAACAAAATAGTTAATGAGACAGATGTTATTGGGCTATCTACTTACAGGCTGGTTCGACTATGGAATCCTAACAACAAGGATAATTGCAACATAGGTTTACTGCTTTCAAGATTGTACTTAGACTGAAAAGGAGTCTTATAAATAGCAGCCTTTTTAAAAGACCTTGATAGCTATTCTTTGATATTTGATATCTGAGTCACCATCCCTGGAGGTGTTTTAAAAAAGTGTAGATGTGACACTTCAGGACATGGTTTAGGGGCATGCTGGTGTTGGGTTGACGGTTGGACTTGATACTAGAGGCCTTTTCCAATCTTAATGATTCTATGATTCTATGATTCTACGTATGTTATTTGTTCAGGATCATTAAAATCACACTGAAGAATTGATTGATCTGAGAATTAAAGTAAAAGAAATAGTAATTTTTAATATCTTCAGTGTTGAGCAGCTCTTGTAGCTCCTTTTCCTATTTCAACATTGATAAAAGGATCATGGAAAACAGCCTCACTAGACTGCTGAGTTATAAATGGCTGTTGTACATAGGTCTATAGTGCAAGGATACTCATGATGGACATAAGGCAATGCCACTGAAAATTGCTGTGATGCAAGCTGATTGTATTCTATTTTATTCAAGACTCGGGGCACACTAAAGCACTGTGCTTGTCTCTTGAACACATTTTAGAAGCATAAAAGTAGCTAGTAGCTGTTGTCAGTCACTTTTTTGAAATATCATGGCTACATTTTCCTCCTTCACTCCCACCTCCTCCGTTGTATCTCTCTGCTCCCTGAATTTCTTAGTGAGAAAAAAATCATAGACAGAAAGGTCTGTCACTGCAATCCATAGTAGGAGCATATCTCTTGTGGTGTCTTGGCATGCCATCTGCCATCTGCCACAGCTGTGAATCTGCATGGGCAGATATATTCTTATGGACCAGGCACCTTGTGCAGGAGAATTTGGGAAACTTCCCATGGGCCTCTCACAGACATGTACTTTACCTCTCATGTGAGCATCTCCATATCTTGGCTCCCTTTTTCCACTGGGGAAGAAATTAGCCTCACTGATCTGCCCGTGTTGCAAACTCATTCACTCAGTGTATCTTTGAGCTGCCTGTGGCTGAATTAACATATGTTCCTCTTCCCCTTCTGCTCTGCCAGTGCACTTACAGAAGAAGATGGCACATTGCTAACAGCAGGCGTAGCAACCTCTGCCTGGATGCCACTGATGATCAGAGCTGTGCACAATACCCCATGCCAACAACTTTTTGCCAGTACAGTGTTTTGGGATTCAAGTACATTGTATTGCTAGGTACTTAGTAAAATGTATAACTTTCTAGCCTTGTAAGGACCATGCCATAAAGGAAAGGTTCTCTAACTAGGGGAAGAAGCTTACTTTCAATGCATACAATACAATTATTTTGTCTCTGTAGACATATGCATTATACAATATTCCCCTCCCTTCTACTACAATAGATTTCCTCTCTTTTCCTTACCACTTTGTATAAATAGAATGAATTAATATTTCATGCTAAAAAGTATTGTTATCTTTATATATGGCATCATGTCTAGGAATTTCTGCCTCAAGATGTGGTTAAACAAGAAGTAATTTCTTTATAATATTATGAGGAAACTTTCTTCAATGCAAATAAGGTAAATGTATTTTTCAGCTTCTGGCTTCCCTCACCAAGTAATAGAAAACATCTAACAATGTCATCTGGGAAATTAGTACATCTGGAAATACTGTAGAGTGAACTGATCTATGCTTCTTATGTTAACATGCAGAGAGGATTTCTGTCCCTGTATGCAACCAAAATGGATTGTTTCCATTGCACTGTTTGCTTATATCATAAAGCACAGCAGAAGTCTCTCTTGGTTTGAAGTTTTGATAAGTAAGGGGAAAAAAGATTTTTTAAATGGTATATTTTAAAAAAGAAAAAAAATAGTGTTCCTTTTACCACCCTCTGCAACTTAAGGAAAAATATTTGCAATCATGCTGAGCTTACTTTGTTGTCAACTAGATCAGATTTGATTTACAATAGCTAGCACAATCCCACATACAAGACCAACAGCTCGTTAACCTGTTTCTATAATTTTACATCCAGATACTCTTCTATTCTAAAGGAAAGAAATTCCACCACTTTTCACCCAATTCTCTAAATACTGAGATAAATTCTCTAAATTTATCTAAACACTCTCTAAATACTGAGATAAATTTTCTCAGACTAGCATAATGCATGTGCAGACATACTTTCACTTTCACTTTCGGTATAGATCACAACAAATAAAGAACATAGAGTTGAAAAATAAAAAACGCCTAGAATAAACCCATAAGACATATAATTAATGAGTTTTTATTTTTACATATCCAAGTCCTTCAGTATAGAGAAAACAAGCTGTAAAGGAATTAGATATTTTTTAAGGTGTCCTCAAGATGAAACAATGTCTCTGAAGTTAATGGTTATGGGGAAAAGTGTGTTTTCTTATCAGTTTTCAGACATTAACCTAGAATTTTACAAGAATTCCTAGCATTCAATGTAATAAAATGATGAGCTACTCATCTTTTCTGGATCAGTGTTGTTAAGCTTTTTACACTGAGCCCTCCTTAGCCACTCCTTGATAAAATGAGAAAAAATCAGCATCGATTAAAGTGGGTGCAATTCAATGACTTAACTTGATTTGTGCCCACTTATACCTGAGATGAATTTGGTCAACTCACTTATACATGGGCCGAATTAATGACTTCATCACATCAAGCGATTGGAAGTAAAAGCATTCTACTAATGTAAAGCTGGTTTTGTGGGCAGACTTGCACAGCTGTAAGTCATTCAAAAGAAAAGAAAAAAAAAAAAAACAAAAAAACCCACAACCAAAAGCCAAGAAGTCAAAAGCATACTTTATCTCACATCTTTAAAAGTTGTCTCTGTAGTTTTGGGGATGTAAAACTCATCATGCTTTCTGATGAACACTTACCATGGTTTGGTAGGCATGATCCACATCAGCAATGTAACACTTCTCACCCCATGAACATTTATGGTTTATTTTGGTGGAATCTTAAGAGAATTCCCGATTAGCTTCCTAGCTTCTACAGAAACTTACAGGTTCCTTCATGCTAATTAATTAGCATTAGCAAAAGTGAGAAAACTATGTCAATGAAAAAATTGTGGAACCTCAACATGAGCAAGGTCTTTTTTCTTTCCTTTCTGTAAGTAAGTTGCTTGGCTTAATGAAATGTACAGAACAACTTTAAAAAGAACAGAAAGCAGAATGGTGCTGTCCTATTACTTTTTCATTTTAATATTTCATAATACCTTGTATAGTATGGTTCAAACAGAAAATTGAAGTGAATGAAAACATCCCAGTACCACAGGTCTCACACAGATGTGGAGACACTGCAGGCTTTAATTGTTTCTGTGCCATGGTATGAAAGCACTATTAATATTAATGAAGAGACCAGGAATGTGTTATCTGTAAGTCTTATAGAAGAGTCATTTAGGACTTGGTTAGGCTTGATGTGAAATAGAGATCATCACGAGTCATTTTATTTTCCTCAGGGCCCTTTGAAATCTTTATTGAGTGAGCAATTCCAAATACACAGTTAATGGGAAAATGTCTGTTTATTTCATTTTTCCCCATTAAGAGAAAATATAAGGGCTGGGTAGAACTTTCTGTTTCACCTTTCAATGAGTAGTTATATGGTTTCATTGCCTAATCACCATGAAAAATTACCCATATTTCTGTCAGCAACAGTACACAAATTGTACATTAATTCAGAAATAAAACCTTTGCCTACTATTGCATGTCTCCCTGTAACTGCTCAATTAACTCATGACACTGATGTACAGTATAGGTCTCATCAGAACGTCTCCAGAGTCAACTCTCCAAGGACTTGAAGTTCAGCTGTTTGCAAGGAATGAAAGGACTTCATTGTCATTAAAATCACAATGACATAAGGAGTATTAATTAGTTTATTTGACAAAGCTGCTTGTTTACATTTTCACATTTTGGGGTCCTTTTTTATTAGCTTGTTAATTATTTGCACAACAAATTTCTATTGGAAATCAAGAGGTATCAGACCTATTCAGTGAATTACTGACTAATATTATCATCTTAATATATTTTTTCCCTAACTCTCTGCTGGTACTAAGAGTCCATCTTTTATCTTTATCCTTGACTAGCCCTTGTAGTGAGATCATCTGTCTCCAGTATTTTCAGTTTGCCTTATTTCACCATTTTACCTCTGAACAACTTTTCTTGTTAATTGATAATCCTGCTTCCAGTTTTTTGGAGGCATATTCACAGATCCACAAATGACTTTGGAGAACAAATGAATATGTAATACTCTTTCATTTGGAAGCAGCGATAAAAAGAGTCTGCAAGGGTAGTATTCATGTAGTATTTAACTCAAAACCTCCAGGATTAGAGAAGCCTGGGGAGCTCAGTGATATAAGAAGTGTCCCCCAAGCCCACAGTGTACTGCCAGCAGAAAGGGCAGACACTGTTGAAGAATGTAGGACTTGGCAAACTGCTTGCTTAGAGAATATAGAGATACATGTGAGAAAAGTAATAAAGTTGTCAGAGAAACTGAAAACCCAAACTAAGTTGTGTGAGCTGATTTCAACATACAGTTTATTCAGACCTAGGAAGTTCTAGCTTGTTAGGAACTTGACACACATTTTTGAGAATGCAGCCTACAAACTGATGCCATCCATGGCTTTCAGGTTTGCAAGTAGATTCCTGCAGTTAGTAATTTAAGTCTTCAACATATTTAGCTCCTCTTTTTTTCACCTGGAATTATCCCAAATATGTACACTATCCATGCAGACAGCAATAGTTTAGTACATGCCCAGTGAATCAGGCATCTTTATCAATGATCTGCACATGCAAAATGTTTAATGAATGTTTAATAAATCCATATGCCAATGTTATGCCGCCCAACAACATCAGATTTGCTATTTGTGTGCTGCGTAGTACCTATACATGGACTTTTGCTTAAAACTATCTCAGGTTCATAGGCCATCCTACTGCAAAAGTACTGAGCATCCTTTCAAAACCATGTCTCCAAGCACCTTCAAACGATCAAATCTTACACACTTCACAGCTTTTTTTACGATACTGGACTTGGCTGTCATGAATATATGAAGCCTCGGAGAATGGAAACTTTGTGGTCCTTAACATTGGGGATGAAAAAAGTTCACATTTTCAGTTGCCTCCTGTGCAGAAAAGCTTAACCTTGTGTTAGAAAAAATAAAGTATGTGTGAAAGGAGATTAGATGAGTGAAGGAAACCAGAACAGACAGTTAATATGGGGGAAGTAGAAAGAGGATCAGACAAGAAAACAAATAATTTTATTTCAGATTGAAAAATAAACCCAAATGTTTGTATAAAGTCCAAAACATATCACTTTCCAGATTTATGTATTCTCTTCAGCAGTTCCAAAACAGATACGTATTTTTTAAATCCTAAAGGACAGCAGCAAAAATTATTTCACCTCCTGAGGTACTGTCTTCTTTGGATTATCATGAGTAAAGAAAATGTTTCTAGTAATAAAGGTAAAGATGTTGGTCTGATTAAAATCAGCAACTGCTGTATGATGTCAAATTATAACCCACCATAATTTGAGCTTCTAAATCCAAGAGAAGTGATAAAAAAGTAAGCTTCTTTCAGATACTTTGTCTGTATTTATCTATATACACAAGAAGACCTTTTTATAAAAATGTCACATGTGCACCTTGTTCTTATAGTTTATCTGTCAAATGGAAAAATATTTTAAGTATAGTAAGCATTGTTTTTTAAAAAAAAGAATATTTGTTCTTGTGGTTTCAGAAAGGATGCCTGAGAGAGAACACAAAAAAAATTAATTGCTGAGTACTCAGAAACATGAAGAATGTTTAGGGGGGCAGGGGAGAATCATTGTGCCCAGTTGCTAACAAATAAAAGTTTTAAAAAATTTTTTTAAAATTTAATTTAATTTCTTTTAGGAATAGTTCCAGTGAAGGTGCAACACATAGAATTCCGTAAGAAAATTAATCTTGTCTTCTTCACCTTTTCTAAGTTTAAGACAGCTTAAGCTTATTTGAAGATCTGCAACTGCTAGGTAACATTGGGCAAACTCTTTGTCATTTCTGCTTCTGGTTTTTCCCTTAATAAAATGCAGCAAATCACAATGACCTTTTAGTACCTTATAGAATATTCACAGTTACAACAGCTGCTTCTTCTTAGTAATCTAATGCCAGGAATACCCTCTTTCATCAAGTAGTGTCTCTGAGTACCTTTAGGTTGAGAAGGGCAATATGACTTTAGTGCCCGGCAGATAATTTTTGCTGCTGACTCAAGCAAATCAGGCACTATATTGTAATTGACACCTGAATAAATGATCTGACTTTCAGATCTCTCATAATACTATTTGGTTATATCTGGGGACAGTGCTTAATATGATTTCACCTACATCTTTAAAAAAACTAACAAATTAAAAAGGACATCTGAATGTTTGGAAATATTGGCCCTTTTCATGAATGGCCATTTTGTAGGATTTTTTTGACCATAGAAGATTGTAAAAGGAGTACCTGAATGCTCGAACATCTAACAAAGCTTCACTAAAGGAGACTATTCTAGTGCCTCATGAATTCTCCTCTCTTATGTGGACAATAATATTTTGTTTACTATAGCTTTATAAATCTTGAAGGTGATAGGTAAAGAGAAGTGTTTATGAAAGGAAGCGTCAGGGACCAGCAAGTCAGCCAGAATTCGTATGATTGCCAGCCATGTCCATAGTAGCAATGCATAGTAGCAATCCAGGAAGCCAAGTAAGTGATGCCAGGCCAGGGACAGCAAGGTGCAATGCTAAGCAAAGACACATTTGCAAGAAAACTCATACAAGGACATAGGGCAAGGGCCTGAGCTAAAATGCAGCAACCAAGGAAGGGGACAAAGACCCCAAAGGAAACTCCCACAACATCTTCTCACAGTTTATGTGTTTTCACAGAATCACAGAATCACAGAATGGTAGGGGTTGGAAGGGACCTCTGGAGAGCATCCCGTCCAACCCCCCTGATTGAGCGGGTACACTTACAGCAGGGGGCACAGGATGTGTCCAGGTGGGTTCTGAATGTCTCCAGGGAAGGAGAAACCACAACCTCCCTGGGCAGCCTGTTCCACTGCTCTGCCACCCTCACAGGAAAGAAGTTTTTTCTCATGTTTAGCTGGAACTTCCTGTGTTCCAACTTGTGCCCATTGCCCCTTGTCCTGTCATTGGGCACTATTGAAAAGAGCCTGGCCCAGTCCTCTTGACACCCGCCTTTCAAATATTTATAACCATTGATAAGATCACCCCTCAGTCTTCTCTTCTCCAGGCTGAACAAACCCTGGTGTCTCAGCCTTTCCTCATAAGGGAGATGCTCAAGTCCCCTGATCATCTTGGCAGTTCTCCGCTGGGCTTGCTCAAGCAGTTCTACATCCTTCTTGAACTGGGGGGCCCGAAACTGGACACGGTACTCCAGATGTGGTCTCACTCTGGCAGAGTAGAGGGGGAGGATGACCTCCCTCAATCTACAGGCCACACTCCTTTTAATGCAGCCCAGGATACTGTTGGCCTACTTGGCCGCAAGGGCACATTGCTGGCTCAGGGTCAGCTTGTTGTCCACCAGCACTCCCAGGTCCTTCTCAACAGAGCCACTTTCCAGTAGTTTAACCCCCAACCTGTACTGGTGCCTGGGGTTGTTCCTCCCCAGGTGCAGGACCTTGCACTTGCTCTTGTTGAATTTCGCCAGGTTCCCCTTGGCCCAGCTCTCCAGCCTGTCCAGGTCTCGCTGGATGGCAGCACAGCCTTCTGGTGTATCAGCCACTCCTCCCAGCTTTGTATCATCAGTGAACTTTCTGAGGTTACACTCTGTCCCTTCATCCAGGTCACTGATGAATATGTTGAACAGGACTGGACCCAGCACAGACCCCTGGGGAACACCACAAGTGACAGGCCTCCATCCAGACTCTGCTCCATTGGTCACGACCCTCTGAGTTCTGCTGTTGAGACAGTTCTCTGTCTGATCCCAGATAACAGATATTAAAGAATACTTAAGCAAACTGAACATACTGAATTTCATGGGCCCTGCTGCAATGCATGCATGCGTTCCAAGGGAGCTTGCAGATGTCATTGCAAGGCCGTCCTCAATAATTTGTGATCAACCATGACAGCTGGGAGAAGTGGTCAAAGACTGGAGGAAGGTAAATGTCATTAAAATCTTCAAGAAAGGCAAGGACAACCCAGGAAACTACAGGTCAACCAACCTCACCTTGATCACTTCATCACTCATAGATGACGTACTCAGAGACTTGGTAAAAGAGGTAAAGGTCAGGAGTAGTATTTTCATGTGAAATCTGTATATCCTTCAGTATGGGAAAATTATGTTCATAGGGTAGAAAAATACTAAATGTAGGCTTATATAGGATAAAATAAACATTTTTCAAATTATAATTTTAAAAATTTTTTTTCACTTGCTTTTCTCCCAGTCACTGTTGCCTGGTGTCTTGCAGCAGCTAAGTCTATTGCCTTGTCTTTGCCTGCAAACAGGCTGTGAATTCCCATTTTTGGTCTAAGGCAAAAATCATGCTAGTCAAAACAGTCAAAAACAATGAAGATTATTTTTCTCTTTTAATTAAGCTCATTTCATGCTTCTCTTTTTATATTAATTTTGCATAAATAAAGACTAGGGTAGAATTTAATTGGACTACTCCTTCTGGGTAAAATATAGGAAATCTGGAAAAGCCAAGCACAGACTGTTCTTAAAGTAGATGGTCTAGACAGAAGACAGAAGGTCTCATTGACATTTTTGCTTTCCAGACCTTGCAGCATTATCTTGTAGAAATTCCACATTTCCCTTGAGAATTTTGTACTGAGACATGGGAGTTCAGCCAGTGGGTTCATAGTCAGTGAGTTCAAAGAAGTCATTGCCTTGGGTGTCGGAAGCCTTAGACAGCAGCATCGAACGTACTCTTGTTTATCAGAATATATAATTCATACTGAGGCTGCCCTGAGCATTTTGAGGCACTCACAAGAGACAATGACCATGTATAAAAACTGATCCATAAGGGATAAAAACAAATCCAGAGCAGAATGATGCCATTTAAATTCCATGCACTGAAATTTCTTATGTTTCATGGCTGTCAGAGGGTCTTTTGGTAACTTACTATGACATAGTCATAGTAGTAAGGGCCAATGGTAAGTGATGAAATAAATGGAACTGCATCAGTTCAGTTTCTTTCTTTCATCTGACTTAGGGCTTGGACTCTTACATGAGAGACACAAATTCAGGAGTGTTTTCTTTTGCAGAATTCTAGTTCCTTGTAATATATGTATATATTTTATGTTTTAAATGTTTTAAGTCAAGATTTAAGTCGGTTCCAACATCTGTTAGAAGATGTTTTAACTAAGATTTCCCACTTAAATATCCCTCCAAGTTGCAGATAAAAATGGACTGCAAGTGAACATGGTGCGTTCCTACAAATATTCCCTTACCTAAGCACTTGCATTGAAGGCAAAATGGAACTAATATTGTGCATAGGTGAATTGGAATTAATACTGTGCATTCTGTAGGACCCTGTGTCTGCAGAGACATAATTTAGCAAACAGAAGGTCACTCACTGAGAAACCAGCTTAAAAGAGTCCCTTTAGTAGACATTCTCTGTAAGTACCAAAGCAAGGAAATATTAATGAACTTTACATTTATTCTTGCATCCGATTTTTTTTAACCTTATATGATACTTTCACAGCTTAATAATCACTGAATTATGTCTTCCCCATACTCTGTGATGATACATTTGCTGATGGTTATTCCATTCTATCACACTAACTTTGTTTTAACAAGAGTGTTCAGAGAGTGTAATTACTACTCAGATTCATAAGACTGAGTTATTATAAGGCTGATAGTATTTAGTATGCACAAGTACGTCCCCTGAAATCAGTGTTAAGTATAATGGTGGCATAGTTTTTAACATGGATGGTAGTAAGCCAGTTATTACAGCATAACAGTTTACATCTAAGTCAACTGAGGCATGTAACTAAGCAAAAGCTTCTAGCCTATAATGTAAAAATTTAAGTGACTGCTTTACTTTGTGAAGCTCACCTGACATAAGATAACTTGCTACTACTTGCTAACTTGGTTAACTGTGGTCATCTGTCCACAGAAAAGCATAATTTTCTTTAGAAATAAAGAAATAAAAATAGAAAATAAAATAGAAATATAGAAATAAAAATGTATTGATTATATTTCACTCACATTGTATCCTGATCCCTTTGCTGGACCAATTTTCCAATGGTAAAAACTTTCAGAGCTATGGAAAGAGAGAAAACACAAATATGGACCTATGACATCGATCACCTACATTTTGCCTTGTTACCTATCTGCAATTTCATAGTACCTCTGTTGTAGCTATAAGGTTTCTGATGGTTTACTTCTAGAGTTAGTAAAAACACAATTTGGAACTCTAAATGCAATGAAGTGGTGTGTGACCATTTTTATTAGAACTGTTTTTCCAAGCATGGTGAATTTGAGAATATTTCATTAACATTAAGATGTTTCTAACACTTGGAAAACTGTTTGTGTGTGAAGCATTGGCAAGAAGATGCTATAGAAAAGGGAAAAGGCATGGACATCTGTAGAAACGTAAAAGGTTAAATATAAATATGTTTCTTGGTCTCAAAGATATTTAAATCGTATATATTTGCAGCAAATATAATTTAAAACTAATAATAGCTTAATAAACCTGTACTTTAGGTCTTTGAAGCCAAAATAAGTTCAGAAAAAAAAATAAAATATTAATACCTACCCTATAAAATCTTATATATTTTAAAACTCTTCTTCATTATGCATTTTATACCATCAAAATATCATTACTTGTGATTCAGTTGAAACATTATGATCTCATTGAATTAAAATGTTTATGTTAATAGTTTACATAACTATGTTAAAAAGAGTTTGATAGCTCACGTATGTTTTTTTTTAAAAAATGTATTTTATTTTTATAAAATACATATGAGCACAAACTCCTCTGTCTGACAGAGCCCATAATAATAGCAATAAACAGAGAATTTGCACAGATCTGATGTTCAGACTGAATTTATTCATTAGAATTTGCAATTAAGCAGTAATAAGTTCACAATAGTCAAGCTGAAGTTAAAAAAAGAAAGACCAATACTTGATTATATCATATGTTTGCTCAGTTGTCTCCAGTAACTTTGGGTCAGACCTGACAATAAAAAAGAGTCTAGAATGAACATGTTCATTCAGTTTCCAAAGCAAATTTGGACAAAGCCAAAAGTTCTCCTCAGCTAAATCACCAGATGAATACGTAGTATTATACAATGCTAGAAAAAAGTGAGTATTCACTGTATGTGCCTGGTATTTCTGTAGAAGTCAGTTCTTCTGTAAAAACCATATATAGAAGGGATTCTGTATGAACTCTTAATGTTTCTTAGAATCATATAATCAAGGAATTGTTAAGGTTGGAAAAGACCTTTAGGATCATCATGTCCAACTGTCAACCGAACGCTACCGTGCCTCTAAAACCATGTCCTGAAGTGCTGCATCTACATGTTTTTTGAACACCTCTGGGGATGGTGTCTCCATCACCTCTCTGAACAGCCTCTTCCATACCTGACCACTCTTTCAGTGAAGAAATTTTTCCTAATATCCAATCTAAACCTCCCCTGGCACAGCTTGTATGTATTTCTTCTCATCCTATTGCTAGTAACTTGGGAGAAGAGACCAACACCTGCCTCACTACAACCTCCATTCAAGGACTTGTAGAGAGCAATAAGGTCTCCCCTCAGCCTCCTCTTCTACAGGCTAAACAACCTCACTTCCCTCAACCTCTCCTCATAAGACCTGCTCTCCAGACCCTTCACCAACTTCGTTGCCCTTCTTTGGACACGATCCAGCACCTCAATATCTGTCTTGTAGTGAGGAGCCCAAAACTGAACACAGTATTCGAGGTGTAACCTCACCAGTGCCGAGTACGGGGGCACGATCACTACCCTACTCCTGCTGGCCACACTATTCGTGATACAAGCCAACTGTAATCCTCCCTTTTAAAACTGTATTTGGAGGCTTAATGTTAATGACACGATAGGCCCTATGAAAACAAAGATCTTGATACACATACTTCCTGTTCTTACCTATGGGAGGACATATGTTGCTGTACACTTCTGTGGGAGAACTTATCTTGGGCCGCATATCTCCGGGACACAGGGCTCTACCCACCCTGTCCTCCCCTCCAGGCACCCCAATCCCCCTCCTCGTCCGACTCCCATCTCAAGGGTTGCCCCGGGAGCCAGTCTCAAGGGTCAGGCAGAGGGCGGTGCCGCTGCCGGCACTGCTTCCAGCGCTGATCATCTTTCTCCTTCCGCTCCGTCACTCCCGCTGCGTCCGCTGCCACGTCACCCTCCCCGCGCGCAGGTACCCGCGCCTGTGCCAAATCGTCCCAAGGGTATGCAGGGGGGCATTCCAAAGGTCCTGCTGGCTCAACAGGGAACACCGCCGCTTCCTGATCCACCTCCTTGGGAGCCTCAGACTGAGTAGTTGGCCAGGCTACTCTGTCCGAACTCTCTGCTTCTTCCCCATCCCCCGCGATGCTTGCCCCTGTCTGCGTCCCCACTGCCGATCCTGGGTCTATTTCTGGGCTACTGTCGCCTGTAGCACCGTGCAGGCACAGCCGCGCCTGCCGCCACATCTCCTGATCATCCCGAGCTTTCAATAGTAGTCGGTGTATCTTTCCCCAGAGCTGAATGTACTGGGGTTTTCCCGCCATAGCCCTTTCAGCTAACTCCTCTTTAATTCTCACCCAATTATCTTTATTAAATATGTCTGCGGGGCTCCACATGAGCCCCTACGTAATCATCCATTGGATGGCCTTTGAGGTAGGCGCCTTCGAAATCGAAGTACCATATTCCTTCCCCAATCCCTTCAGTACCTTTACGACTGATTGCATGGCGCGCCCGCCGACCTGCGGCTCCCCGTCCTGCCCCTGCGTGCCTCAAGCTATCTTTTCCCCCCGGCGAACTTGCCATGCCACCCCGCCGATCACGTTGGGGTCACCACTTGTTGCTGTACGCTTCTATGGGAGAACTTATCTTGGGCCGCATATCTCCGGGACACAGGGCTCTACCCACCCTGGGGACAGTGATGCACAGACATCAATATGATGGATACAAAATGTCCGTTTATTTAGCTGTGTCACACGCTTATATAGCTCTTGTGCTTCCTGTTCCTGCCACTCCTGTGGGGAGGAGTCTATCTTTCCGTCACATCCCGTGATCTTCCAGTCGCCGATCCCTGTCTATTCCCCTACCGACATAATTCTTACCCTTCAGCTCCCAAGGAGAATAAGCGTATGAATACCGAATTTATGCAGCCAAACAGATTCATTGTAAGCCATTTTTCAGTCATATAAATCAGTTTAGGTTTAGAGATAAAAATATCTCTAAAAGTATCTCTAAATATTGAGAGGTTGTTAGTCGTAAGGAAAATTAAGACCTCCTGAATAATGTGTCAAGTGCAAGACAAATCTAGGTCAAGAATACCTTTATGTATGCTTTTAGATCCTGACACAGGTAGGAAACTTCACAAGTATCCTGGGCTGCATGAGGATGAACGTAACCAGCAGATCAAGGGAGGTTATTCTTCCTCTTTACTTAGCACTGTTGTGATATATGCAGAGTGCTGGATCCAGTTCAGTGGTCTTCAGTACAACAGAGACATGAGCATACTGGAGTGAGTATATCCAAGGTCCATAAAGATGATGAAGAAACTGGAGCATCCCTCCTGTGAGGCTGAGAGAAGTGAGAGTGGAGGGTGTTCATCCTGGAGAAGAGAATTCTCAGGGGGATTTTACCGATGAGTAAAAATACCTCATGTCAGGTGTAAAGAAGCTGGAGCCAGGCTCTTCTCAGTGGTCCCCAGTGACAGGACAAGAGGCAATAGGCACAAACTGAAACACAGAAGGTTCTGTCTGAACACGAGGAAACATTTTTCCTTTGTGGGTGACCAAACATGGAACAGGTTGCCCAGAGGGGTTGTGGTGTCTCCATCCTTAGAGATTTTTCAAAACCTATTTGGACACAGTCCTAAGCAACCTGCTGTAGGCAATCCTGCTCTGAGAAAAGTTGTTGGACTATGCGTCCTCCAGATCCTGAATCATTATGTGATTTTCCAGCTGTTTCTAATTAAATATCTCAATATTGGCTCACATTTGTGAATCTATAGACCCACATTCAAAATATTAAATATAAGGTAAGACAAGTTTAGATTCACAAAATTCCATTTTTTGTTATATTAATACAAAATTTTTTTTCTAAAGCTAGTGAGTTTGATCAGCTTTTATTTTCAGTTTAATTGTCCTCAATTTCTAATTGATTGATTTATGAAACAAAGGAAGAATAAGACAAGAAACTTGCATGTCCCTGCTTTGGCCACAGGAATCCTTTTTGGACTTAATTAGACTAGACATATCAGTTAAATCTCTTTAAAGTAGACATTTAAAACTAAAATAAAATCTTATTTTAAATGTGTGAAATACAGTATTCAACTTGTTTATTTATTTAATCTTTGTAGAGTTTATAACCATTACAGTTTTTCTGTATTGTTTCAGTTGCTGTTGTACTGTTGTGGTAAATAGATACTAAAAATAAGTTCTTTGGGACTCCTACTTTAAAAAACGTATTACTACATACCTTAAAAAAACACAGCTTGGGTAGAATAAGACCGAAGTTATTGTTGCTAGGATCACAATTTGTTCTACAAAAGTAAGCAAATGTCTCATATCACAGATTCCAGCCACTCTGTTTTATTATAATTATTTTGAGCAGATTCCCATGAGTTATGGTTCTTAACAGTACAATCCCTTCATTAATGAATAAGAGGAAGGTGTTAATAAATACATTAGCAAGTCAAATATATTTGTATTTCTTTCCTTTTTTTCTGTCTCTCACTTTCCTTCTTTCTTTCCTTCTTTCCTTCTTTTCATTCGTTCTTTCTCTTTCATTTTTCTTTCATGAAAAATCAAAGAGTGCATTCCCAAAGCATATTATTTGGCAATCAGAAGTTCAACTAAAACAAAAAAAAAAGATTTTGTTTCTCATATCTTCCTTTTGGGTCTAACTACTACAGGGACTGTATTTTCCCCTGTAGGGCTAAACTCTCTTTAACTTTTATGTAGTGTTTTCTATCATCTTGCAGGAGAGAATAGGGCCCCAGGAAGTCATTGGCAAAAGAAGAAGAAAGGAGGTGGTGGCATCTGAGTAAGATTTAATCACATTGTTTGACCTTGCATTTCTTTAAAAAAAATGATAGGAGGAACAAAGAATTCTCCCAGAGGCTCCCCCCTGCAAGCCCAAAAGCACTTTGTCCTGTGTTACAAAAGATTCAATGCAGAAACAACTCAGTTGAATATAATCAGCTGATGGAAAATACTTCTTTGGCAACACAGAAGCTCTTACAATAACTCATATGACTCACCTCCAGATTTTTCTTTTCATTTAAGCAGCTTGAATTTGGACTTTCCTTATAAGTTGGATCCTTACAGTGTCTGGACAAATTTCATCAAGTAAACTGAAAGAAATATATTAGCTTGCATGTCACCTTCTGTCAAGAAATGGCAAGGACTTTAATTTCACCATGATGTCAACTTTTCTTAGCTCATTTCTGATCAATGTTCATGGCTATGACAAGTGTCTTCTTCAAGTCCAGAAATAAATATAGAACCAAAATGGAACGTTTTCTCTGAACCTTTAAGAGCTTTTGGGGGAGTTATTAGAAAGTGAAATAACAAATTTGTGTTTTCTTTTTTCACTTCCTCTAAAGGTTATAGAAGGTTTGGCACTAAAGAGACCATCACAATGGCCAAAATCTAAATCTGTCACTGGGTCTGAGTTTACTTATACAGTTATCTTTCTGAACACACTGGAAAAGAAAGATACAGAGAGAACAGAAGGATCTCTTTTTTTTTCTCTATCCTAACTCATTTGACCTAATCACATTTTAAATTCCAAAACTAAGGATAACAGATATTTTGCACTATCTAAGAAACTGTGGCATGCCAAGATGTGCTACCATAATCATGAGTAGTTTTTGGGTAATATTAGTACCATCACAGTAATAATAAGATGACAGTATTCTAACATTGTCAGGTTTTCCTTTCACAGGCAAAGAAATCTTGACCAGGTAGAGCTGGAAGACTTTCACCTTTGACTGGTATCTATACATTTCTCCTGTTAATTACACTATTGATATGATGACTATATAGCAGGCCTACCACATCTAGGATGTATCAGATGAATCTGCAGAAGATGAGCAGTCTGTGCAGGGATACTGAGCTTAGCTCATACATTGCACAGGTGGTCAAGAAAGATCTAGGAAATGTGATATGTTCAGAATATGTCAGATTCCCTGTATATGCACTACAGAGTGCATATGGACCATTTTGTGTCTGTAGAGTACCTCTCTTCACATTAAATGAACACATACAGTCTTAAGATAGAAACCAACTGTTTCATCTTCAGGATAGTGATAAATACAGAGGAAAGGGCGGCTTTCTATTATATGAATTTCCTTCTTCACATCCTGAAGTCAAAACCAGAACTCTCTGAGCTGGCCACTTTAGTTCTGCATGTGAAGCAATTTCAGGATATGTTTAATCAGAAAACAATTTGCAAGCAGCAGAGTGTTGTTGAGACAGAAGAACTGAGTGAAGTCAGATAAAGACTCCTTTAACAGTCTAGACAGTATTTTCAGCAAAGCAAAGACCTAGCACCGAGCATTATCTTCTCAAACATTTATTTGAAAGTTTAGATGCATTCACTTTTGTTTGCCTGCGAGTTCATAAGAAACATGTATGATAAAAAACTTGCTGAAAGTTCATAGCAAGCAGAGACAAACACACTGTTAATGAATTCACATCTGCAGCCTGAAAGCTAATCCAAGAAAAGTTATTTTCAGGGCAAAACTTGGTTTAATCTTGGAGTTTAATCTTACCCACACTTCACTACAAAATTTAAAAGTAAGTGTGATTTCAGCAGACAAGAGGATTTTCTAAGAAGGGCATTCCATTCTGTGCTATTGTCTCTTCCAGCAGACTCTGAGTATTGTTTTCCAGACAGACCTGCTCTGCTGCTGAATCTGACAAGCACCAGGTAGCCCCAATTCATTTAGGTGGCAAAGAAAAAAATGTACAGTGGTTTCTAATTGTGTTATTATCCTCTTTTAGGTCAGAATTGGAAATTTCCTGAGTTCAGATCAGAAAATGAACATGATACACAGCCTTCTGTATAAATGAGTTGGGGTCCCATATTGACCTTAAGAAACAAATGAAAATTACATGTTAAATATACTCTCTGTGGCCCCTACTGAGGCAATGACTAATGTTGTCACTGTTGACAGTGTAGCTGAGTGATCATTTTGAGGTACTGAAGTAAGTATTCTTGAGTTCTTGTGGCAAGCAACACAAAGCCACGTTGCTCTTTTTCAGAACTTATTTTTTCATTTCAGCAAAAGCTTCTATCAAAAAAGAAAAAGCCATTACAAGGCCAACCTGATGAATAAAGAAATTTGAAAGTTTTATTGCATTTATGGTAGTTACGGAGTAATTTGTGACCAACCTTACCATTTTACCAAAAAAAAATAATGCAGTACTAGAGTAAAGATGTGAAAACATTGCATTACTACATCACAGGAGAGGAAAAATATGTTTTCTCTTCCTGTCCTTTGTGCTAAATTTCAGGGCTAAATGTCATATCCTTTCATATGCCAGAATGCATTTTTGTTTGGTTTGCCAGTTGCTTTTTGCTAATTCAGAAGCACTTTTGTTTCATTTTTGGTGAAAGAGTAAGAATACCATGGTGACAAGGATCCTTATTAAACCCAAGATAGACAGACAGGAACAAAAGAGCCAAATTATTTCTTCAATAGTAGTGTGCCAGTGAGAGAACAGACTAGCTCTGCCCAAAGTCTAATTAACTCCTTGACAAATGCTGTTTAGAGACAATGTTAATTATATACTTAACTACTATACTATAGCTTCTATACCAACTTATACTTGGGGACTGGAAAAAATATGGCAAAGGCCATTGAACTATCTTGCTATCATCAACACTTAATTAAAACTAAGGCTCTAATTGTGTTCTGTCTGAAAGTAGTAGATCTAGGTGGGAAAAAGAACTCCCTCCATTTGGCATGCTGTATTATAAGCATGAAATAAAAAAAAACTTAAGACCCAAAAGTACAGAGTTTTGCCTGTCCAAATCCCAGTTCGGCACTGAAAACAGTAAAGAGGGTGCATCAGGCTCCCGTGTTATTTGTTAGCTTCATATCACAGCAGTGAATATAGAGTTGCTTTCTGTAAATACCAAGCTTATGCTTTCTATTGATGCACATTCGCGTGCAATTCTAACATCATGTCATTTAATTATAAGAAGCAGGTTATTAAGTGTGAAGATAAATATTTCACAGACCTAATCAAGAATTATCTTTTAAAATCACTATTGTGTGTTGAGAACTACACTCAGCAATCAATACCAGGCAGAACCATCTAAAAGGTAATTAGAACTGTGCAGACTGTAGCATGCCCATTTTGGATTATGACATTGTGTCAAAGATGCCCAAAACCAGCTTGAAAATTACATTGGGTTTTGCACAGAATACTGCATTTCTTTTTATGCTGAGTAAAGTGTAGCCTTCTTTATAATAATTCATTGCTTTTATAAAAGCTTTTGAACTTTTACCTATAGAAAGAGTTTGATGATCTTTGTTTTCCTCTTATTAACAGTTACACAGTTCATCATAAAGTGAAATTTCTCATGTTACTAACAGAAGAAAATAGGACATAAAAAACTGATTCACCACAATACCATGTTTTTAATTCAGTGATGCACAATAAGCTTAATCACATTTGTAACAGATTTTTACCAAGTAGTCCAAGCTTTATTTTCAGAATCATGTAATGAATCAATTAAAATAAAATAATAAATCCAATTCAAATATAATATTAGGCAGTTATGAAGCAGGTTTTCTGATACGAAAAAGTAACAGAAGAGGAGGGGAAAATCATATGTTTGTTAGAAGTACCATATATTCCAAATGCTTTATGTAATGCCTTTTTTAATCTACTATAATTCAATGGTATGGATTAGTTCACCTCCAGGACTTTCTCTTATTCTCCTTTTCTTTGGCACATACACTTTTCCATGGTCACCTGTCATGGTCACTATCTTTCTCATCCAACTGAGAAGGAATGGTTGAAGTTGTCTGGGGAGACCATGAGTTTCACTCTTTTATCTGTCAAGAGAGCACAAGTGAATGGTAGAATTCACATCTTCTCTAGGGCTAAGCATTCTTTCTTGGATTCAGCAGTCCTCCTCCAACTTGGCCTGGTGTGGATTGAGACTTGAATGACACACTTATTTTTGTGGTTTGGGGTTTTATGTGGGCTTTGTTTGGTTTGGTTTTTTGTTTTTTTCTTTTTATTTTTTTTTTCCCAAGAAATAAAGTTCAAGGGCATCTAGAAAGCTTAGCTGTTGACAGGAACCCTATTTGGTACAATTTACAGTATGTTGCATTTTCTCAGCTGTTCTAAAACAATCTTTATATTTAACATGAATTTACACTAACATGCTTGTCTAATATTTAAAAAGAAAAGAAGGGAAGAAAAATTTTATTTTCAAATAGTTTTTGGATAAAAATTCTTGCAAGTTCAGAAGGCAAAAAGTAAACTAATAACAAAGAAATATTAAGTGACAAAAAATGAGTGAATAAATAACTTGCTTCTCTGATGAATGTATAAATAAATGAGAATTTCAGATAATAAATTAATTATAACTTTAGCTATTATAGTCCATTGTGTGAATTTTTTTTCTCATATATTGATCCCAACTTAAAAAACTTGAAGAGAAATACACTGATATGACCCTCTGAAAATAATGTGTTGAAAGTCTGCCCTGATCTTGGGCCTCAAAAGATGTATATAAAATCCTTTCTGAATTTTCTGAAATTTAAAAAAGACATACCTTCTTTGAGTTGTTGGACCTCTTGGGATAGATTCTCCACAGCAGAGATGAGGGAGGAAGAGATATTTGCTTCATAACCCTGGAGTCTATCAATCACCTCCACCACTGTTGGTGCCTTGTCCTCTCTCCAGGACATCACTGCCAATGAGTTTGCATATGAGGATGGTGCACTCCGTACAAATTTCCACCACATGGGTTGTATGCACCGGGCTTCATCTGGATCTTTGCATGACTGTTAATAAATCACCTCAAACACAGCTAATTCCCTGAGATACTGGATGCCTTTCTCCATAGTTGTCCATTTTCCTGGGCGATATGCAATATCTTCTTTAAAGGGATACCTTTCCTTCACTCCAGACAGGAGTCGCCTCCAGAGGCTGAGGGCTTGTGGTTTTTTTCCAATTGCTTTGTCAACGCCCCCTTCCCCAGAAAGGGATCCCAATTGTTTGGCTTCTTTTCCCTCTAGTTCCAGGCTACTGGCCCCATTATCCCAGCATCGGAGCAGCCAGGTGACAATGTGCTGCCTTAGATGACGGCCAAAATCTTTTTGTGTATATCACAACTCACTCAAGGACAGGGATCGGGTGGTCTGTATTTCATTTATAACTTCTTCCTCCTCTTATCCTCATGATGGCCCTGATTTTTCATCATCTCTTTCTAAATGAGTTGACTTCTGCTTCCAAGATTTCTTCTTGTGTATGGGGGCAACTGATACTGGTGTGGATTGATTCTCTGATTCAGCTGCAGTGCCTGTTGTGGGGGTTTGAGTAACCACATGCTTGCCCTGGGGGTTTGAGTGGCTGCAGTGCCTGTCATTGGGGTTTGAGTGGCCACAGTGCCAGTCACTTTGCCTTTCAATCCAGAGACCTTCTCTTCCCCTTGGGAGCACTGAATACTGTTGAGCAGGGCTCGGCATGCATGGGCCAGACCCCAGCATGTTGCAGTTATCTGTGTCTCTCTGTTGCTTAGTCAAAACCAAAACAACATGCCCAAAAACTAACAATAAGTATATCTTAACTACCCAAGGATGTTCAAGATACAAAAAGGTTGTTGCAGTGAAGGCAGACACATCATAGAAGAAAGTAATAAAGATACCATTCGGAGTATCCTTAATATAAAATCTCTTAGAGGAGGAGGTATAATTGCTGATTGCCCCAGTGAAGTGGTATACAAAGTACAGTAATAGTTCCAATACAAACCCCAAATAGCAGATAAAGCTGAAGACCATTGTTTCAATAACAAATCTATTAGGCAAAATGTTACTAATCACAGCAGAACACAGCAGACTAAAAAGACCAACACCGATCTTTAACATGTACTTCAAAAATGAGAACATGGTGCTGTGACCAGCAGCTGTTATTATCTCAAACCCTCTGAGCCCCACATTGGGAGCCAAAGGAGACTGTAGTGGTTTAGCCAGCAACTCAGCCCCACCCAGCCGCTTGCTCACTCCCCCACCGGCAGGATGGGGGAGAATCAGAAGGGTAAAACTGGTGGGTTTTGGTAAGAATTATGGACAGCAAAAATTATGTTGAAATATTATAGAGACAGGCTAATTAAACAGATTTTTTAAAGGAAATTACTAATCTCAAGAAGATCTTACTTTTAGTAGGTCGGATAGGAAACATCTCAAATGTTAGTGTTCACTAACTCAATGTTTACATGATGGTGAAGATCTGTATAATGCATGCCTTGGCAATAATTAGATGCTTAGTAGACTAATTATTTTGTGAATAAAATCAAACAAAATCAAGTAATTAAACAACAGGCAGATAATATGTTAAGACTTGCACTAATAACTGTTGAAGTTATGATTTAGCATGGCACTTTATGCATTAATAATGTAATGTTGTATGCCAGTAAACAGAGGAACGTATAAAAATGTGTATGTATATAGGTCTACTGTTCTAAAACTTTTGCTTTCCTGATAGTATAGGAAGGTTTATTTTTTAAATGTTTTCATTTCATGTAAATGTACAGGAAGATAAGTTAAAAGCAAGAAATTTGAGTTATGTTCATTTAAAAAGAAAAGGTTCTCACAGAAATTGCCATAAGACTTTGCTCCATATAATGCAGCTCTTTCTTTGTAGAATGCCACAGGAAAAACCTCAAGGTTATTAGTATCTAACATATTTGTTACTTTCTAAATAAAAATATTAGTATACATTATAGATGATTTGTGCAGTCTTGGGAACCGACAACACATACTCTATTGGTGAAACTACTTTGCTCTTCACACAGAATGTATATTTTTCAAGACAATTCACCAACCTACAAAGAATTGCTTATCTGGCATAAGGAATTCTGTTGGGTAAGACTAAGAGAAATAGGAAGAGAAAGAAAAGTGAAACCTTGGAAAGTAGGGAAGGTAGAAGAGAAAGGCACCCAAAGCACTGGAAAAAAATACTTTTCTGAAAATTAACCCTGTAGTCTGAAAGGCTCCTGCTAAATCCAACTGGACTACTTACAAGTTTAGAATCAGTTAAAAGTTTAAGAGATTCTGTAGGTCAAAATAAAGACTTCATCAAGTTGTAACATTGAGCCACATGTAATCAACTGGTTCCCTGGAAATATTACCAGTTCCCCTGAGACTACATATACCCATTTATTCACATCCACATCCATACACAACATGTAATGATAACCATTCCTCTATTTCTCTTACATAGATCTTATTTGTTGCAAAACAGGAAAATGAACAAGGAAGAAAACAGAAAGGAACAACCTTGAAATTCTATCAAATCATATTTGGATTCCCAGCAGGAAGATCTCAAACACTAATTCTACAAGATGAGTTTCTATGTCAGATTAAACCATCTCAAGTTTAGATGGTTTATTCTCAGGTCAAGTCCAAATTCCACAGACTTTGAAAAGTTAATTTGCATTTCATAAATTCCTGGTTTAAGAAACACAATTTTAAAAAAGTAGACAAAACAGCAGACATAGATAATTTTCCTGCGTGGTTCAGAAAATGTTCAGCAGCATTTCATTTGCAAGTTAGTATTTAATATGTAATATATCTCTAAATATTTCAAAAAAAGATCCATCTTTCAATGTGTCGTGGTTTAGTCCCAGTCAGCAACCAAGCACCACACAGCCACTTGCTTACTCCCCCCTAGTGGGATGGGGGAGAAAAAGAAGGGTAAAAGTGAGAAAACTCACGGGTTGAGATAAAGACAGTTTAATAGGTAAGGCAAAAGCCACATGTGCAAGCAAAACAAAACAAGCAATTCATTCACTCCTTCCCATGGGCAGGCAGGTGTTCAGCCATCTCCAGGAAAGCAGGGCTCCATCACACGTAACGGTTACTTGGGAAGACAAATGCCATAATCCAGAACATCCCCCCCTTCCTTCTTCTTCCCCCAGCTTTATATATGGGGCATGACGTCACATGGTGTGGGATATCCCTTTGGTCAGTTTGGGTCAGCTGCCCTGGCTGTGTCCCCTCCCAGCTTCTTGTGCACATGTCCTTGACTAGTGTAAGCACTACTTGGCAACAACTAAAATATCTCCACATTATCAACAGCCCTATACTAGCTACTATGAAGAAAATCAGCTCTTTCCCAGCTGAAAACAGGACACTATGATTTGGATAGTAAGATATAAGAACATAAATCAGGAAGACAACGTCCGACTAAAGACCCGGTTTTGATTTATATTCTGTGCCTGACATTAACTACAAACTGTTGGTGACGAAGAAATATTTAGGTGTTCTGAAATCTTTAATGATATTTCCCATGGTATATCAACTATGAACTGTATGAGTCTTAGGGATGTCCACATCGTTTGGTTTAACAATTTTTACTTCCATTACTTAGTTTAATTATCTTCCTCTTGGGAGCTATGACTTAATGAATGAGTACAACAGCTGAACTGTGTACTAGGAAAAATAAATAAGTGAATAGATAAATAAATATTTCTTCTCACTGTTTTACACCAGCTGTCTGATAGCCTAATAGAAAAGCCCCCTCATCTTAAATCTGTGAGAAACAGAAAATTATCATTATCTCTTTACATTCCCCAAAATTTTTTACTTTATAGTCCTTTATTACATTTATGCTTTGGTGATGGACAGTCTCAGTATTTTTAGCAAGCGCAAGTACACCTCATTGCCCAATAAAAACATCAAAGAACTGAGAAGGATGAGGGACATGTTTTTCCTTTTGTTATTTCTCTCAATACACTTTATTTATCCAAGTTTCCACTGTTGTTTTCTTATTACAGTTTTAATTCCCTTTTTCTAAGTAAACTATAATTACTAGTCTGTAGTTTTACAGAATACTTTGTGAGAGTATTACTTTGTGAGATTAATTTGTTGAATTAGGTATCCCAATCCTAAAAAGTTTCCTGATGAACTATGAGGAATTTGTATGACCTTTCTGCCTTTTCCAAATCAGTTAAAGTCTGAGGGAAATCTGGAACCTGAGCCTCATGTTCCCGCTATTACACTACTTTAGATACTTGAGTAACAATCTGTTTTATCCCTTGCTGTTTAACTTTGGTATGAGCTGATCTCTGACCTCGAGGCAATGTTACGCCTAGCACCAACAAACACTAGTCAAGTGATTTATGTTTCTCTATCCAAATTTATCTTGTACCCCAATAATCTGCATCCAAATTATTTTACTGTCCCACTTTCAAAGATCTTCAGGTACTTAACTCATTGATTTTAATGTGAATTAGGAACCTCCCAATATCTTTTAAAATGTTGCCAGTGTGGTTTTAAGTGCCTAATTTAAACATAATACGAAACATTACCTTGAAAAAATACAGCACAGGTAGAAACCAGAAGAAATCTCTATAGAAATAGAAGCAGATAATCAGATGGATCCTGGGGCAATGGAAATAATATTTTATCTTGCAAGAAGTTTTGCTGCAGCCCAAAACACCACAAAATTCTCTTGACTCAGAGTGCAAGAGAAGGAAGGGACCTATTTTTTAAAGATATAGTTGAAAGGGGGGAGATTTGCTATAAAATTTTCTATCATAATCTCTCACCCAATAATTCTGATGGTTTTTTTTCTTTTAAAAAGCTACATAGCATTTTGAGGAAACTTAGTTTCTGTTATTTTTCACCTGATCACTTTACAGAAAAGATGGGTATATTCTACCTCAGGACAGGTGGGGTTCTGTAACATTCATCACACTCATTAAGAAATTTAATCACAAGATATTTTTGAAAAAGCAACTAATAGTTGACCATATGGTATCGACTCTGGTGTTGGTATTGACAGGTTTGCTAAGAGTGGTATTACAGGTCAGACATAGTCATTTCATTCAGTGACAGCTGGAAAATGAGGTGAAATATCATACGATATTTAGTTAATTCAGTAAAAATAATGGTTATTGCAAACCATTGGTACTAAAATTCTTTGTGTAGCATGTATTATTACCATTCTTTCAAAGTTGCTTTGACCTTGCATAATAAGTATTATGCAGCAATTTTCATATCCGGAAAATAAAATACTATTTTTGAAGATGATGGTGCCTTTGATTTAAGGATACTTTATTTCTGTAAAGAACAGACTGAATATTGTCAGGAGCATACTGTTGTTTGCAGCTTTGCTATTATTCATTTTCCAAAGCTACTTTAAGATGCTTTGCTAATTGATTGACTTGCTGGAAGAGTGCATGTTTTGAAATTTAAGCTCATTTTGGCACTGTTCTTTTGCAAGACATGAAATAAAGCAAATTCAAAAGTGACAATAAATTGTGAAAAGCCAATATAAAACAGATCTTTAAGCCATGTTTGCAAATGCTCACAGTTGTCGCAATGCTCTACTGAATGACAGAGTGAAAAAAAAAAGTAGATATTGAACCTAGGGGAAAATCTATAAACACTGACAAATCTGACATGATGTTAAGAAAATAATTTAGAAGAGCTAAGTTGCTCATAATAGCCTTTTACTCTTCCAGTAGAAATCTGGTATAGAGGTACATCTCCACTACAGTCAAAGTGAAACAAGACAAATTAGCACACACAGAGCTCTGTGCTTGCAGATAGAATGCAGCTAATAAGCTACACCACACAAAAATATCTTCTGTAGTTATACACTTACAGGTTTATCTTTAAGTGAAGAAACATCTATTATTGCTGAGGCACTATTTTCCCTGTGACACATAATCATACAAATTTGGAGCCATTCTATTTTATTCTGGGTTATTTTAGATTGTATGGACACAGAAATTGCCTTTGCTGTATGGAATTATTTCACAGCAAATCAGAAAAATCCGTTTTACATAGCTAGTGCCAGTTAAGTATGATGGAGAAAATTGAGCATATGGCAAGAGGGATGATAAATGGAAAGGACAACTGACAGGGACTGAGCAATTTAGAATTGCTTAGTTCAGAGAAGAAGACACTGAGAAATAGCAGAAGCATATTTACTGTTAAAGGTGTATCTAAACAGAATAAAGGGCATTTTATTCTGAAATACTGGCACTTCTCAGGTGGCAGTAGAGAGATTTAGACTTAAACTCTTCTCCTACCACTGATTCCAGACATGATGGTATCTCAGCTTAGTTCATGTCCAAATATGATTTGTTGTTTATTTCAGTGGTCAGTTGTAGGATGGGTTGTGTCCTAGGGTTATTTCAGATTGGAGTTGCTAAAAACAAAAAATACACTATACCTATAACCTACTCAAGTATAAATAAACAGCTTAAGTTACCTAAGTTTAACCAAAAGTACAAAATTAAGTTTGAAGTAATGCACAGTTGAAAGAACTCAGAAACATGTACCTCCAGCAAATGGAATCTGAGAGAACATAACCCAGAAGTAGAAGGATAAGCACTGTGAAAATTATGCCCCATGTATAATTGTCAATTATGGACATTAATGACAGATAAGGGAATATTGAAGGTCTGTATTTTCCCTTTCAGATTTGAGGAAAATATTAATTAAAGATTGTGCTGGTTTTGGCTGAGAAGGGGTTAATTCTCCTCACTGTGGGGGGTCAGCTACCTTTCCAGCTTCCCGCGCTCTGCCGCGTGGCGGGGGGGGGGGCTGGGAGGGGCGGGGCCATGGTGGGGACGGCTGACCCCGACTGGCCAATGGCAGGTTCATTCCATACCACGTGACACCATGACCAGTATATTGGGGGGGGGGGGCAGGTTGCGGCTCGGGAGCGGCGCGGCGTCGGGTCGGCGGGCGGCGAGCGGCTGCGGCGCGTGCGGTTTGTTCCGGCGGATCATTTCCCCTCTCCCCTCCCTTCCCCCCTCCCCCGGGGCTTTGCGCCTCTCATTGTTTTCCTTTACATTGCATTTCTACTGTTGTTTCTTTTAATTTTAATTATTAAACTGTTCTTATCCCAACCCACGAGCGTTACCCTTCTGATTCTCTCCCCCATCTACCAGTGGGGGAGTGAGCGAGCGACTGTGTGGGACTGAGCTGCCGGCTAAACCACGACAAATCTCTAACTAAGAATAACAGATATATTAATATGCATAGAAATTGTGAGGGAAAGAAAAGGGGAAGAAGGAGTAAGAAAAGAAGTGACTCCTTCAAGTTTTTACAGACGCTGATGAAGGTGAGAAAGGTTATGTTTTCATTGTTACTCTTAATAAGTATAGTTTTTTATGGAAATAACTGCATAGTTGAGAAACTAGAAATGAGTATGACAGAGGAGGCAAAAGAAGTATGGATAGCTTATGGTGAGTAGGAGTTCGTAAGCAGACCAGAGGAGAAAAAGTAAGGTTAAAGATTTTAGGTAGTAAAAGTTGCCCTGACGTTTCTGTCTTAATTGAACAAAACTCCAAACTGGAACATCTAGACAAAGAAAACAACAATTGTGTCAGCAAACAGAGCAAGAAAATCTAAGTACTGTGGGAGCCTACCAGAATTTTATGTTAGATGACAGCAAATATTTTCTGTGCCCATGGAAAATGACAGCTATGGCCTATGGCTCAGTAGCTGGTTATCTACATAATACAGCAATAACATATATTCAATGAAGACACTATAATTTAGGTTTGAAAATACATTTACATATCAATACATAAGGAATATAACCATTCTTACAGCTCAGACTATCTTTAGATTGTTTTCCCTGTTATCACATTCAACCATATAGGCATTCAACTACAAAATCAAAAACACAGTTGATGTGGGGGTGAAAATTACATGGAACTAGCAAGCTTTGCTTCCCTCAGACACAGTATTAGTACTGATAATGATGGAAAAACTTAATCAGAAGTTAAAAACACCTCAGCTGCCCCTGAAGTGGCACCCTCAATCCACGTAACTCCTCTTCACAGGGGACACAGGGCATCTACTTCTGTAACCAGATGTCTTTTCAGACCATGTGCTAACAGTAGAGATTATTTTCCTCCTCTCACAATCAGTGTAGGAAATAGTGAGGATGACAAGAAAGATAAAAGCAACTCTCACTAGTGGGTGGATTGAGACATGGTGTCATGTGGAGTTATAATAACTGTAGGTTGTGGGATTTTTTTCATTTGAGGTAGGCTTTGAAGTATAAATTAAATTATTAGCTGTGAAAAAAAGCTCTAGTAGACAAAATCCTTTACAGTTTTTGAGTTATGTTACAGTTTGTTGATTCAGTGAGTACTGGCAGTTTTAAGCAGTTATCTCTCTTTCTCTGCAATACTACAGAAGTTTCCTCTTCCTGTTATATATTAAATATCCAAATATTTTTCATGAGTCAAGATTGATTTTTGTTTTATATACCTTTTCAGTTCTTTTCCAGAAGGCTTACAGACATTAAAACTATGCATTAAAAATTTTTGCCTGAATCGGGAGAAGTGCAGCTTTTTGTTTTGTTTAGCCAGATGTGTTTGTCAATGACTAAAATAAATCACAGATTCTCAAAAAAGGGGTAGCCTCTTCATCCAGCAACCTTTCTACTTGACTTCATATACCCGTCTGCGTAAAGCTGTGACAATATTTTAATACACTTTCACCGAACTCTGGAAATAAAACATTGCTAAATCTCACCTATTGACTTCAAAATTAATGCAACAGAGAAGAATGAAATATGGAAAATAATTTATCTTATTTTTCTATTTTAAGTGTGGAGAGTTCATTCTTTCCTTTCTTTCTATGAACACAAATTTAGCCATAATAGGAAAACTTTTCAATCTTTGAAAGACAAAAAGTATTGCAGGTGCTCACTCAAAAGTAACATATACATTCAAGACACCTTAATTAAAATCTTGTGAAAGCTAGACAGGCATCCAGATTAATTTAGATTATTCACATGCACAGGGATAGATAATTAAATAGATATAGATATAACTGTAGTGCGTCTCCCTGTTCAAGAGGTCCAACTACCAGTGGGTCTGGATACATCTTATTATCTGACATCTCTAGGATGCCACGCACCTAGGAACTAGGATTTGTGCTGTCTTTCAAAAATGCCAGCACTAAAGAGAATGACTGTGGCAGAAAGTGCAGAAGTGGCATCCATTTACAATTCATAGACAGATCACTATCCACACCAGTCCAACCTGTTTTTTTTTTTTCCAGATAAAGATTGGAAGGAATAATAGATGTTGAAATGTTTCAGCAATGTTAAATGTTATGGTATTTTTCTTCTTTTCTCCTCCTCTTATTAAATTAGCAACTCTTAATATTTAAGACCAACTTACAGATCCATCTGATTAACAAATGAAGCACTTACATCCCTGCAACTGCCTTTCATAGCTTATGCATAAGAAAGTCAACTGGTTCCTCCTTGTTTCCTGTCAATGCCAAGGGAAACGAATGGAGAGTAGGAGGAACTGAAAAAAAAAAAAGCAAGGAAAAAACCCAACAACCCCCAACTTGAAACTTAAAGCATAAAACTCTTGCCTTTATTGGCCAGTCTGTAATTTTGGCCCCACAATCAAAAAACAGCTTCCTTCAAGTTCTGCTGAACTCTGTCAGAAAGATTTTGTATCACCCAAGCTACTGACTTCAGCAAAACTACTTTAACTAAATTCCCGAGTTTCTGCATTGTAACAATTCTATTGTCTTTAGCCTCATGGATTATAAATCCAAAAAAGAGACCTTTCTGCTTATCAAATCTACAATGGAGATGGCAATATTTTCTATCAATGTTGATGTTCAGATGATTTTAATATTGCTAATGACAGAGAATGCACTTGGTTTTCCATAATTTTAGTCATTAAACTCCTTCATTATGTCAAAACTGAAGTCTGTGGAAGAGATGGAAAATATAGATATTCTAGTTACATTAGCAGCACTCCTGTATCATATTCTCAACTCTGGAAATTCAGCTGTGCTCCCTTGACATCCAAAATTTGCATAGAGAAGACTAACAGAGTATTTTCTGCATATAGTTCAAAATGTTAAGATCTGTCCTGACTGTGAACACACTGCAGAGCAGACAGGTGACTAAAAAATACACCCTAAAACCAAGGTTACAGTGTCTTCAGATAACATAAAAATTTAGTTTAAGGAAAGTTTAGTTTAAGGAAAGTTTAAGGAAACAAACACCCAAAAATTGCCTCAGAGCCTAATAACCGTCAGCTTACAGATAAACAGAGGTTATTCTGTCTGGCTGTAAACAAAAGGATTCATTCAGTCTATAATTTTGGATTAATAAAACACATGAAACTTACTGTTTCATTTAGTTATACAGAATTTACAGGATAATTCATAGTTACCAGATAGATAAAAATTATCCACGTCTTCCCAAAATATTTATTTATAAATTTAGGTATTATCCTTCTCCTGGTGATTAAGAACAAACTGTTCTGCAGCACCTGTTAAAAACATCCATGGGAAGGAAGCAGAGAAAGGACTTTAAATATTGTGTGCTAAAAAGCTATTCTTCAAAATTTAAGTCCTTTTGTGGTCTCAGTAATTTCAGTCAATCACTGTTCCCACAAGTTTCCCATGTTTTCATCAAAAAAAATATGCTTCCAAGAAATTTAAACAATATTTATAGCATACTTTCTCCAGCTGGGCCAAAGCTCTTTTAAGAAGAGTCCAAATCAAGTAAATTCAAGTTCAGGTAACATTGCTAGTGGAAAGCATATATGCAGAGTGAGAGCCACTCTAAAAGACGCAATTCCAGTATGAATCCAAATTAGGTGTTACAGCTCCATCTGTTCAGACAGGAATACATTAAAGATTAAGGCTTTATCCTGTACTAAGAACCATGCAAGGAGAGCATTCCTTCATGGTAGAAATCAATAGAACATTGAATGGAAGTCTGCTTACAGGATTGTCAAGATTAGTGTCATACAAGCCAAGCTGATTTGCTTAAATTTACACAGATGAAAAGCCTCACTAGTTTTAATTATTTTTATCAAATTACTAGAAGAACAGCCACTTCCAAAGCTGTAATTTACGTATCTAGTAGCATGGATTTTAAACACATATTTATATGAAATATATAAAGCACCTTTGACTCTAAATATCTGGCAAATGTGCATGTCATGCCGACAGTTTATCACTAGTTTCTCTCATCTGACTAGCTACAGGCAAGCAGCGTTGTGTTTCATTTCCCAGACAGAGGATCAAAGAAGGGGATATCACTGTCACTTTTATTCCAGCTATGAGAAGACAGAATGTTGTGGTGTTTCTCCTGACTGACAGATGAGTGAAGAAGTCAACCAACTGTGTCCTATGGTTCAGGTTATTTCCTTCAGAGATACCAGAATAAAATTGAAAGTAAGTTCCTGCTATAGAGCTAGCATAAAATAATTCAAAAATCCTATAAAATAGCTATCATTCTTTCTTAAAATTGGAAAGCCAAGCATCCTTCTATGACACAGGCTGGTTCTCAGACTACCTGAAATTCCTATTTGTTCCTGCTGCCACTCTTCTACTTAATTCAAACATGTTTGTACTTGTTCTTCCTCTCAGAAACTTCCCTCATCTTGAAAGAACAGCCTTCCTCTATGTTACTTTCAGTTCCTATCTGACTTTCTTCTGTATGAAGCTGAAAGGTAATAACAATGAAATGAAAGATACAAAATATTAAGATTAGTGAGTTAAAATGCAAAAGCAAATATCTGAGTTAGCTCTTGAAAAGACAATGTTTTTGTAAAATTAATTGCTTGTTGTCTTTTTTCTTTTTCCCCTGAAGATTAAACTTGCTGAAAGATGAAGCGCTTTAATGTTTAAAAAAAATATTTTCTTTCAGATGGAAAGAAAAGTCAGCACTCCACTGCCAACAAAAAAAAAAAAAAAGAAAGAAAAAAGGGAAGTGATTACTTGCATCTGAGAAGAAAAGGAAAATTCTGTCTTAGTGTGCCCGATCAATTTCTGAATGAAACTTGATCTTTTTTTTTGGGGGGGGGGGGGGCGAAGAGTTCAGTTAACTGGGAACACATAAGTACTGCTGAGTCTTCTGCAGCTACCTGGTATCCATTAATGCAACTTGTCTTTACTTAACATAAGAAACAGGATAGGGATGTGACAGTCACTCTCAGCTGTAACACAGCTTCCCTGCAATGCACCCTCCTCAGAAGGCAGCAGTGGGCACTGTTAACAAAAGACTTGGCAGGTGTGTGGAAGATGTTCAAGGAATCCTTTTCTATCCTGGAGTAGTTGCAATTAATGTTTCTCTTCCTGATACTGGGGTGTATCATAAAGAACAATACCCACCTCCCAAGATGTATCATTTTGAATTCAGGGAATAATCTAGTATCCATTTCAATCCTTTGCTTACTCCAAATTAAGGCAAATATGAAAAATCTTTTTAGCCCAGTATTTTGTCAAAAGGACCTAGATGAACAGCAAAGGGGAAAATGGCTGTTAGTTCTGTCCTGGCTTTTGTGCTCTGGGTCAGGTGCAATCACTTGGGCACAAGTGGGGAGGTGATGCCTTCCTGAAAACAACTGAAATTCACACTTGGAGAAACTTCTGCTGTGCAGTGTAGGGATTATAAAGGTGTTTCACCTTGAAAACCAGCTGCTGGTTGCTGTTGAAAAGATTAGTTTCTTTGCCTCCAGCTGCATGTTTCCACCCCTTCTGTGTCTGCTCTAGCAATCATGAGCTAAACTGAAGTGGGTGCAAGACAAGAAATAAAGTCAATGCAAAGGCAAAAGGGGATAATGCATCAGAATAGGAAGAAAGCAGAGAAGCAAAAGATCCCTTCCTAGTGAGAATTTACAGCTAAACCAGATTAGCTATGATGAGAAAGAGCAGTCTGAGATTCACAGCAAGGAGGTAGCCTATGAAAGAAATGCTTCTTGAGGTATTTCTGAGTCAAGTAGAGGAAAGAACAAAGTAGCCACTCACCATCTTTTATCAGCAGTCCTGGTTAAAATGGGAAATCCCAGATGACTGGAGGACTGCTGATATGACGTCCATATAAAAGAAGGACCAGAAGGAGGATCTGTGTAACTACAGGCCTGTCACCTTGACCTTGGTACCAGGGAAGATTTTGGAGTGATACATATTGAGTGAACTCACCAGGCAAGGGCAGGAAAACCAGGGGATCAGGTCCTGCCTGACCAACCTGATCTCCTTCTATGACCAGGTGACCCACCTAGTGGATGAGGGAAAGGCTGTGAATGTCATCTTCCTGGACTCTATCAAAGCCTTTGAAATTGTCTCCCACAGCATCCTCCTAGAGAAGCTGGGAGGTCATAGCTTGGACGGGTGTACTCTTCCCTGGGTAATAAACTGGCTCGATGATCAAGCCCAGAGAGTTATGGCAAATGGAGCACAGTCCAGTTGGAGGTCGGTCACAAGTGGTGTTCCCCAGGGCTCAGTTTTGGGGCCAGTCTTATTTAATACCTTTATCAGTGATCTGGAGGAGGGGATCGAGTGCACCCTCAGTAAGTTTGCAGGTGACACCAAGTTGGGTGGGAGTCTTGATCTGCTGGAGGGTGGGAAGCTTCTGCAGAGGGACCTGGACAGGCTGTATGAGGTTTAACATGTCCAAGTGCCGGGTCCTGCACTTGGGTCACAACAACCCCAGGCAACTCTACAGGCCTGGGGAAGAGTGGCTGGAAAGCTGCCTGGTGGAGAAGGACCTGGAGGGTGTTGGTGGACATTTGGCTGAACATGAGCCAGCAGTGTGCCCAGGTGGCCAAGAAGGCCAGCAGCATCATGGTTTGTATCACGAATAGTGTGGCCAGCAGGAGTAGGGCAGTGATCATGCCCCCGTACTCGGCACTGGTGAGGTTACACCTCGAATACTGTGTTCAGTTTTGGGCTCCTCACTACAAGACAGATATTGAGGTGCTGGATCGTGTCCAAAGAAGGGCAACGAAGTTGGTGAAGGGTCTGGAGAGCAGGTCTTATGAGGAGAGGTTGAGGGAAGTGAGGTTGTTTAGCCTGTAGAAGAGGAGGCTGAGGGGAGACCTTATTGCTCTCTACAAGTCCTTGAATGGAGGTTGTAATGAGGCAGGTGTTGGTCTCTTCTCCCAGGTCACTAGCTATAGAACAAGAGGAGATGGCCTCAAGCTGTGCCAGGGGAGGTTTAGATTGGATATTAGGAAAAATTTCTTCACTGGAAGAGTGGTCAGGTATGGAACAGGCTGCCCAGAGAGGTGGTGAAATGACCACCCCTGGAGGTGTTTAAAAGATGTGTAGACAGAGCACTTCAGGACATGGTTTTAGAGACATGGTAGCGTTTGGTTGACAGCTGGACATGATGATTCTAGAGGTCTTTTCCAACCTTAATGATTCTATGATTCTATGAAAAAAAGGCTCTATCTTTTCTAAAATATGGGACCTTTGCAGCTAGACACCTCTGAAATCAAAACACCAAATTAAAAGCATTTGGGAGTCAGCAATAATTTTTGATAACTTCTTCTTAAAAGGTTGTCTGCTAAAAACTAAATGTAAGCATTCAGCTGACAATTTTTAGAAATCTACTTTGGTTTTCTGCAAACAAAACAATGTGTCTGATAATAATTTAAAGACTAACACAATAAGAATGAAAATATTTTTCCCTCATGATTTGCATTAAGTTCATCCTATGATTGCTCCTAAGTACACTTACTAATCAACTTATGTATTTATCCAAAATCAAAGTATCCAACTTCAATGTCCGTATAAATGGAAATGCAGATATAAGTTGAGTAACCATCCATGACGTACTGTTATTAGCTGGCCTTCATTTGCTTAATCACCACATTCGTGATGTATCTTAATCACCTTTTTGTAAGCCTTCTATGAGTTCAAACATTAAGTGTTTAATGCTGAATTAATTTGAAGTTTGTGCATAGATTACATATTTACTTTTAGTATTGTTTATGAGAAACTGTAGTTAATGTCTTTGTTGCTTCTAAGGGAAAGCATCTCATAATAAAAGCTTTTAGGAAAATAAGCAGAGTGCCATGGTACATCCTACAAAGTTACCGGGAGTTACCTCAAGACAAAAGACAACTTTCTCTTTCTTAGGGGACATCACACCAGATGCATTTATTTTGCCTATTAGAAAGTTCTAGAAGTGCAGGAGTTCCTGTTGCTCTCTCCAAAATGGGAAAATTCTCTGCTGCCTCAATATACTTGGTCTGATTATAGACACACTTGTGTCCTCTGCAATCTTTACAAATTTGCTTGTCTGCCCATACAAAGTAATGAAGATATATAAATATTTTTCCAGACCATGCACATTTGAAAATAAAAATGTGTCCTTTAAAAAAGGACTCTGGTTTCTAACACTAATTTACCAGATTTGTTTGTTGATTTAAGAAGTTCACAGCTAAATCATAAAAATAGAATCTGTAACAAACCAATAAATAATTAGGACATCTAATGGATGCTGAAGAGTTTTGGCTGTCTAAAAGAAAAAAATATATATATTAAGTTATAGATTTTGTGTAATAGTATTTCAAATGGAGAGAATGTATGAGAAAAGAGGCACAGCAGACCTTCAAAGCTTTAAAAAGAACAGTTCAAAATAGAACAAAACCAAGGCAAAAACATGAAGATGAAACTGTACAACTGTCATGATGATGTTGTAAAAACATTTATTTAGGAGAAGAATAATGAAAAAGTTATGAAAGACCTTAAACTGAGTCAGATCAGCTCTGGATCTGACATAATAGTGCAAAGAAAACTTGAAATTTTGCTTCAAATTAACTTCCAAAATATTTCTGAGATATTGTTTGTTTGCTTCTGACTCTGGTTTTGTCATCCCTTCTTACTGAGGCTCTTAAAATCATTCAGCATCTTATATGATATATCACATGAGAACAGCAAACTTGATTCTGCTGTATGTGGGATATGGTTTTAGTACATCCTGTATCTCTCTTCTCTTAAAAAAGGAAGAAATGTATTTTAATCTTCAGTGAGGCATTCAAAAATTTTTACTTAGCAAAAATAGAAGATGGTAGTTTAAAAAATAAAATCAAATCTAATCCAACCTCCTGCTCAGAGGTCTGCTTAGAGGTCACATCAAGCAGCTCAGGGCTTTATCCATATGGGACTTGAAAACCTCTCAGGATGGAGAGAAGCTTCTCTGGGCAGCCTTTTCCACTGTCTTCACAGGGAAAGAATTTCTTCTTATCTTCAGTGAGACAGGTAGGAGGCCAAGTCTTCAGCTCAGCCATGCCCATGCATGGACCCCTATGGACCCTGTTCGTTCAGACCTCAACCTGTGGACTGACTTCTTGGCTTGGCCCTGGAACTTTCTAGTCTTCATAGACCTGCTCAACCTTCACTGGGTAGTTTCTGACCCTGGTAACCCTCACCAAGGTGATTCTGATCCCAACTCACTGACTTACATTCATGGTGCTCTGACTCTGAAGAAGCTTCCGAGTCCTGTGGTGCTCTGACACTTCCTGTGTGTTCCTGCTCATACAGTCCAGGTGGCTGTTGTTTTCCTCTGCGACGAGGGTGCTGCTGGCCTATCCCCAGTTTTTTGTCTGCCAAGACCTCCAGAGCCTTTCCTGCAGAGCGGCTCCCCACCATCGTTCCCCAGCAAGTATCACTGCAAGGAGTTCTTCCTTTCTGGGTGCAGGGAGTTGCATTTGTCCTTCCTGAATTTCACAAGGTTCTTGTTTCTCATTCATCCAGCTTGCCTAGGCTCCTCTGCCTCAAGTAAACTAGGTCATCTCAGTTTAGTGTCAACTGCAAACTTGACCAAGAGTATATAGCATTGCCTCCTCCAACTCATTAATAAAGAGGTTAACCAAGACAGACCCCAAAATAAGACCGCTGTGGTACTCCACTTACCAGCCTGCAGGTTGAGTATACCCCATTAACCGTGGAGTTTGATCATTCAAACCATTTCTTAATCATCTATTTATCTACACATACAACATTGTGCATCCTGTTAATAAATCAGAAACTGTGTGAACATGCCCTATAATCAGTAGTGTTTCCTATTTTAATAGATGAGTATCTTACCTTTACTAGCTAAAAATATCTCTTTACTTCTTTTCTTAAAAATATATTTTATTATTCTAATGTAAAACAAATGGTTTCATTCAGATCCTTCCAGTTTCCTACAATATAAGAAGCTGACTTTCAGCAAAACTAAAAGTTGAATAATTTAATATATAGCTATTGGTTTTTTACCTTTAATATAGACAGTGGAACCCAATGTTGTAATAAGTGTTTAGCAGGATTTAAAAAATGGACTGGTTGAATCTAAACATGAAGTTCTGTAATAATATAGTTAGGATTGTATGTTTTTATGAATATAAACCTTTCCACTTTAGAATCCATCGTTAAACATTCAGAATTGAAAAACTTTTATAAACAGATTGTAGTATAATTATGGTATCTGACACTAGTTAATTGTCAACGGGAAAGTAGCAAATTGATAGAATAGATCATTGGTCAAATTTAGTATGCAGCTTTGTTGTTTTCCTTGAAACATGAAGAACTTGTATTTAATACTTGCATTTGTTTTACATAGGCATTAAGTAGCTCTAAAACAACAGCAATCGAATCCCAGTTTTGATGGAAATTTACAAGACAGCACATTGCTTTCATGTATATGAGATAATTTACGATACCTGCAATGACACCCAACCAAATCCATGTTCATACACAACAGTACCTTTACACTGCAGATGAATCCTTATGATGAAAGATTATTATTATTATTGGAGAAAACATATTTGTCAACAAATGCAAACAGAGGAAGTTTAGGTAGAAAACAGCAGTAAGTCAGAATAGAAATTTTAAATGTTTTTGAACTGTTATACCCACATAATTGATTTGAATGATAAAAAAATATCTTTACTATCCTACCTGTGATGATCTATAGAAATTTTCATGAGAACAAGCATATCTCACTGCATGCTTTTCCTTTCTTCAACCAAAACAGAGAAATATATTTTCTTCTTTAAAGAAATTATGATTTCAGAGTAGTTGGAGTAGAGCTTTCTGTCATGAGAGACAGGAGAATATTGATATTTAGAATCAAAATCCTGAATTGGAATAATTGGGAATCTACATTGTAAATCTGAGAACGAAAACACTTTTAATGAAGTAAAACTTTTTGAGAAATGTGAAAGATTTCCCATCCAGCTTCATGATGAACGAAATTTTTCAATAGAAAGGAAAGAGAGCCCCTCATCCCCTCAGATAGTCCCAGAGGCTAGAGAACTTATTTGACCTGCAGACTTGCATTCAAACACTTCCAACAAAAATAGGTTAACAGTACTGACTTTCCTGTTGGATTCTTTCAATTTAATTTAAAAATCTAAGTAGTCAGTGAAACTGAGACTTGAACTTTGATCTCCCTGATTCTAAATTAATGTCTTTCTTACCTGCTAGGTTGGGGGTTTTTGATTTTTTTTTTAATTATTATTATTATTATTGTTATTCCAACCCCACACTTGGGAAAATGAGGGAGTTTCAAGTTAAAATTCTGTAGGGCTGTGTTATGTTCCAAGACCATTCTATCATTAATAAATTAATCTTTTATTGTTTGGCTTCAAAAGTGTCCTGGGAAAAGAGCAGTTGAAATGAACATTGTTATTTATTTCATTTTGAAATGAGAATGTTAATAAATTTCAAAGTTAGTTTTCATGTGTACTGTAACACTTCTGAAACAAAATGCTGGTAAAATATATTTCTTAGTGATTAATCTTCTTAAAATGCAGAACCAAAATAATGAAACAGCATGCAAATATGAAACACATTTTACAACTCTCAGGCAATACTTCTCATTTGTAGGGTATAGCATAGCAACAGGATCTTAAAAGACTGAATTAGTGCCATAGTATACCAGTCACAACCATTTTCCAAAGAACGGCTCTTCTCCAAGTAATAGTATTGTCTAGCGCCTGCACAATATCTACAGCTGCACCTGTTAAGTATTTATTCTCTTCCTGAAAGCAGATGTCAGATTTATACCTGTAGCATAACCAAGACTGCAAATATTAATTAATCTTTTACGGCTAGTGACTGAATGAGCCTGACTGGTGTGTACAACGCTGGCAAACACAAGCTTTGCAGTAAGTAGCTTCACAGGTTCTGTTTGGCAAAAGCTGGTCAGGGATGCATAGCACTTGAATGCTACTTCAGTGGAGACTGAAAGGCATGTTTTTCAGCTACACTTCGGTACTTGCCACACTGGGTAGTCAAAGTACGCATTTTAAAGAGATTAATGCTTTGCAGTGTTTATACTTTTTTGGTTTGGGGTTTTCTTTACTTTTAAAAAATATCTTTTACTCATTCAATTATTAGTGGGCTGCATGGAAAATACCAGCCTTCCAGAAAACAAAAGCCATTCATGGCTTTTGTGGAAAATGGGAGAGTTATCATATTATATATAGTAACCAATGTAATGGGTAATTTTATTTATGTTTTTCAGCTGGTTAAGCCTGCCTACAGAGGCAGTTGTTAGAGAAAGCTGAAAGGAAGAGAAAATAATTGAAAGAGTGGCTTCAAATCTGTCTAACCTAGGCAACAAACTGGTGGCAAAATTTTAAGGTTCTAAGGGCAAATTCCTCCTAAATACATGCCTGTGGGCAAGGTAAGGAAGAAAATACCTCTGAAGGAGTAGAGAAAATCTTGCCTGCCTAACTTAGGGTCCTGAAATTAATCCCACCTTGAAAACACGTCACTGAGTAATGGGAGTGAAGTCTGGACATCATAAAAAGACACTACATCCATGTGCAAGGCAAAATTACAAAATCCAAAAGGTGGCAAAAGTTTAATAGCTTTTCCTTAGGTAGGGAAGATGACTCTATCATCAGAAACAGTTTGTGGGGATGCTGTTGCTGAAAATATACTTATGACAAAACTGCAATGTAGAGGATAAAACAGTCTGGGACCCAGCCTGAGCAGAGGCAAGAGGTGACAGAAGATTCTCCCATACAAAGAATGGCTGGGGGGACAATGAAGAAAGATTCAGTAACAGCTTGTTCCTAGGCACACCTATACTATAAATCATACCTCAACAGCTGCAGTGACATTTTCTGTAGCAGATATCTCTTATATTGGAGACTCAGCTATCCTTCAACTACCTCAACTGATCACGCTGCCCTGCAAAAGAATGATAACAAACACGGCAAAGATTAGGGAGTTTCAAACTCCTGTTCATTAGGACTTGACAGCCTTCCCGTGCAGAGATGGGCATATGCCAATTATGTTGTCATTTGGATCATATTTCCCTGAAGAAGAGATAAAAAGAATTAGGTCAATTTGCACAATTTTGTGGGACAGAACCATTTGGCCATGCTTTGTATCACTTGATTCCCGATCAGGCACAGAACAATTGATGCACATCTATCCTGGAAAGGGTTATTGCTGAGAAAATGAACAGCTATATATATTCAATGGGTCATAAAAGGTAAAGGTGTTTGAATTTCAAATTATTATTACAGTGTGTTGTGTCATATAACTACACGGAAATTCATCTAACTCTTTAAACCAAACAACAGCAACCATAGGAAAAACTAGATTGTATGGTATAGTGCACTACGTATATAGTACATAGTACATAGTATAGCATAGTGTACTACCTATAGGTAGTATAGGTCTATATTTAAATTTCTTTTGCTCAAATTTTCCCCTGCCTAGAATCAAATTTCTTTCTGGAAATATCTGTAGAATTTATTTCAATACTAATTTAGTGAATGCTCAGAAGGTAATGGCTGTTAGGTAACACAACTGAAATAAAATAAGTTGTGAGTACACTGCAGCTGGAATGTAAAGCATGAACTACAAGATATTTGTCACTTGTGAGACATGAATGAAATCATCCACTCTGGCCATCAAGACTCTGGGAAGCTGTCCATGTTATGTTTTCTTGGAGCTCAACAATCAAATTGGTAGGCATTATTATATAAGAAAGTCTCTGTTAAGTTGCAAGCTCATTAAATCCAGCTCTAAAGTAAAATTAAACCCTCTGTGGTCCTAATCTCCCAAACTGCGGATTGCTCTCACTAAATTATTGAGCTGTTTAAAGCAACAAAATGGAGAAACATATCATTCAGACCTTAAGAGTACTTTGGATACAGATAAAAGACACATGCCATCCTGGAGAACAAACAAAGAAATCAACTTTTGCTAAGAAACCACCTTTGCTACCATTTAAATCATTAGTTAGCCCCAAAGTCAAGAATGAGTATATAATTGCTCCATGCCTCGCTTAAATTCACCATCAGAGAGTAGACATGGCTTTGAAACTACAGCAGCCTTAGTTCCATGTCCAAAGGGCATAGCAGTGGCCATACTGCCAGTGCTCTTTTTTTAGCTTTTACTGTTCTGTCCTCTATTCATCATTCTCTGTCTGTTTTAATACTGTGCTCTTCTAACCCTTGTCAATACCTCTTTTGTATGTCCTCTATCCTTCATTGACCTTGATGCATCTAAGAGGATGACATGATGAAAACATAAATGCTCACAAAAAGGCAACAAGAATGCTCACAAAAAGATTTGTAACAGTTAGTTTCTCTCATAGATGAAGAAGCTGAGGTCCAATCTGAAAAAAAAGTATATAACAGTCTCTGAAAAAACAGTTAACAAACCTGATGGTCCTGTTTGTCCCTCTCCACCCTCCACACCACATACCCAGTACCTGTGCATTTAAATAATGCATATATCTTGCATCTCTGGATGCATTCCCTTCATTACAGTAATTCTTGCCAGAAAAAATTGCTTTGCTATCAATCAAATCTCCAGCCTCTACTTTTAAGGACAACAACCTCAACAGGTAGTAGGGTATGGATACACTTGTTCAATTCTATAGAACAACGTTAAATGTGACTAAGTAAAATGCATTCAGACTGTATTTTGAGAACTAGCTTGTTTTCTGTATATCATTTCATGTACAGTAGAAACACTGTTTTACATCCATGCAGATGATTGCTCAGTTGTGATGAACGTCATACTTGACTCAGCTGCGTGGGAACTACTGCTTCAGTATTGCAGGCCAATCCAGGAGAGTGGGCCCTTATCCCTTTGATATGAATACCAGTGAACATATGTATGAACATAAATGGCTGAGTAGTTGTGCTGAAAAATCAGTGCCTTTGTTTTTTATGAGAATAAGAGGCAGCTATAGTATATAGAAAATTTTCTTGCCTGCAGATAGTCAAGAACTGTAAGTATGTTAGTCAGGAACCAAGACTGCATCATTTTAGATTAGATGCGCTACCAAAGTTAAGGTAACCTATTCCTTTCAACTTGTCTGAAGCTTCAGTAACTATATATTGGTCTTTACCATAATCACATTGGCAATTTTTAAGTTACCTCAATCTACATGTTTTCCATGATATATCCAAAGGAGAAGAAAAAGTATGCCCCTAGTTACTTAAAATACCCATGTATCTTATCTATTTATCATACATATTGCTTATTCCCTTAAAATGGTGTCTGAAGTTGGCTTTAATCAAAACTACAATATTTGATGATATAAAAAATTGCTTAAAATTATACGAGTTCTTTTATCCTTAATGAAACTTAGAAAAATAATTTTCTACTAAATTGTTGAAAGGCAGACTCATAGGCCAGCAGTGAAAGTTGTTTTAATAGCTAAGTTATAAGAAGCCATTGAATCAAAGTAAATTCTGGCAAACCCTTAACTATAGCATTGCAAGTGATGACACACTAATATGACACTAATCATCCTATCATTCTTCAAAAAACTAATGTTCTGCAAATAAAATATAATAACTGAGAAGCCCACTTCAACATAAGTCAATAAACTAATAAGCTTGTTAAAAGAAAATAATTACTTCTCTGCAGTCTTGGAGAGCATCTATTTATTTTGAAATCCTCTGAAATACAAGAACAGAAAAAGGAATAAATCTTAACATAGGAATAAAGCTTCCCTCTTGGATTTCATGATAAATTAATGATTAGCAGACTGCTTATATATGAGGCTAAAGAGCTGAATGAAATAAAGAAAAGAGTATCATACAACCTTATCTCTTTCCTCTGAACTTCTGTAATAGATACAGGTTTTCTTGACACATTCATGCTACATGAAAAAGAAACTTGTTATCAAATTTTAATTTCCATCTTTCTCGATCACTATGCTTCTAGTTGCATCAGCAAATTTGTCCTTCATAATTGGGTGTTAGGGTTGGTGAGTCTAAATCAGAGGCTAGCTGTTTGCATTTGGTTTAGCGGGGAGAGAAAAGTACTTTGGGGTAAACATCTTCCATTCGACCAAAATTTCAACTAGCAAGCATGTTATACCAAGACTGATCAGATGACTGCTCATTACATAGAGGGTTAATAGATTTGTTTGTAGATGCTTCTGCTTCTGAATAAATTTGGCAGTAACATGGGCTGAAATTTCTGTATTTCAGAAATTTTCTAAACAAATATAATGAAGCCAGATTTCCAATTAATTTGTTTTCTTTGATTGTTAAGACTGCATCATAAATTACCCTCCCTCAGACATTAGAGAATCCAGGAGGGTGGGAGTAGGAATGAGAGGGAAAACTTTGCCTGGGGAATAGAATCTCTGGTGTCGAGTGATAATCGCCAACTCCTGCTCAAGCTTATTTTCAGAGTTCTCTTAGCAATCCTTACCCTTGTGTGTTCTCCGGGTATTAAGAGCTGAACTCATGCTCCATTCTTCCCCTGAGGGAATCTACCAAAGTAGATTCTCTTCTTCCTATCTTTCTTCTCTTTCTATCTGGAGAAATTCTGCATTTGTGATGTCTTATATCATGTGTGTCACAGTGTCGCTTTTATTTGTTTCACATCAGTTTACACCAACTCATTCTGTATATCACACATCTTATAAGAAAGATTTAATCAAATTTACATTGTATAGTTATAAGGGTTAAAAAATAAAAGAGGAAGAGGATACAGCTCATGACCTCCTCATTTAAGCAAAGTGGAGTCTAAACAAACAAAAGGTGTTACTTGTGCTGTTTTCAGACCCAGAGACAATACTGTTTCCTTAAAGAATTTCTGAGGTCATCTTGAGCGATAATGGCACTGTCTGCTAAGTAATTACTTTACAACTTCACCTAATGAAATAAAAAGACCTGTGAATTTTCCATTTTTTTTTCAGTGAAGTGTTAGCAATTCCAGAATCTATGATTAATATTATAATATATCTGCATATTTGATTCTCAGGAATATAAGCTCGTAACCAGAAACCATTACAAAAATATATTTATGAACACATAGTCTAAGTACTGCAAAATACAATTTGTGAGTGACATTAAGAAAGTCACTTTGATTAGTAAATTTTTAGTAAATTACCCAGTCTTTCCTGGGACCGTCAGTAACGCAGGTGGATCTGGGTTTTGACTGGGTGTCAGAACAATGAAAACTGTTGTTCTCCTATCAGTACAGTCAGAGGCACATTTTTGGAAGTAATCCCCAATATCCTCTCTTGCTTGCAAATTGGAGGTGATATTCAAGTGGACTTTTCTGCCCACTTTGCATAATTCACAGCATTTTAGGATGTCCTTTCAAGAAGACCCAGAAGGAGAAAAACTGAGTCAGAATGATAGCGTCTCACTAGATCAGCTGAAGAAATTCTGTTATTAGTTATTCAATAAGAATGGAAGCATGAGAAGCTAGCAACTGTCAAAGACAAATTATAGTCAAGAAATGGGAACCTTATGGGAATACAGACTTGAATTCTTGTCACTTGAGATTCCAAATCCAGAAGCCTACTCACCCTTGTTTACCTCTAGGCAACAGGGATTGAGATGCTTCCAGCAGTCGCTTAACTTACCTGAAATATGAATTGCCCCCAAGTAACATCTTTCTAATATCACTTGGCTGCATAAGGAAGATTTGTACAGACCAATTTTACCCTCTCAGTTAGGCTCTTAAACCACATGACCTCAATACAGACAGAAACAGTTTTAAAATGAATGATAATGCTGTAGTGTACCTAAGCCTTAAATTATCTAGCATATAAAAGGCTATTGCTGGACAGAATATTTCAGAGTGGACTAATTACTATCTGCCTGTGGAGTAGTAACTTCTGTGCCGTTACAGTATATACTTACAGAACACCAGACTTTTACATAATACTAGGCTAGACACTAAAACAGCATTTTGGAAAAGCTCTGCAGCACTACACTGACCGCTTTCTTCAGAAAAATGCATTGTTGGTTTAGAAATTTAGGTCATTATTCTTAGGTGCTCTGAGATTTTTTCAAGCTATAGGCAACAGAATATTACAAAACTCTATAAAGGGCCTGGAGCAGGCACTTCATTAGATTGGTTTATATTAATTTTAATTTAAATATTTACGATGAGTTATAGAGCAGTGACAGGTCATCCTCAAAGCACTGAGTGGTTCAATTATATCTAGACCAGAAAAAAAAGCTACTGATCACACCCTATTCAGAAAAGGAGATTCAACAATCCTGTAAAGGGTATGTCTTCTACTTATGCAACAAGCTGAAAGAGCAACTGAGTACCTCATTTCTAAATTAAAATTCCTTTCTCCATCAACAGTAAGCCCACATTTTGAAAGAAATATCACTGTGTCTCCATTCACAGACACAGTCCTCTGTGGGAAATATTTCCAAAGTATGACAGCAAAGAGGCAGTGGAAATTGGACTTGCTTATTCCTCTGGGAATGGAAGCAAGGAAAAATGTTCCTCTCCTAAATAGAAAATTTCAGACTAAAGAGGCAGAAAAGATTCTGCTTTTCTGGAAGAGGATGAAAGCTATGGAAAATTATTCTGAATTTTTCCTGTTCAACTCAAAAGCTGGAGTCTGCTGATAGAAGCTGTTTTAGATCATGTCACCTAGTCAATGTGGAAGATAAGCAAAGTCTGGTCTGCTAAATTAATTGGAAAAGTTTAATTTAGATCTTCAGAACATTGATTTCTTCCATGGAGCTTGTTTCTTCACCATTTATCATACCTAAATATTTTTCATTTGGCATTTTTACTTTCCTGGGGGGTGAAAAGTGAAGCAATCATGATCAGAGTCCTCCCCTAAACCAAAGTAGTAGGGAAAGCAGTAGCCTATTAAATCTTTCAGACCTAAATGGTTGATATGATTGGGTCAAGGTGTTCAGTGGTTGTCAGAGTCAGTGAAAATGAAGAAAAATTTTCTATGAAAGTTAAGTAATGTAAGCAAATATAGACCACTTTGTCTTCTGGAGACCATAAGTCAACTAAAGCAGCTATTGTGCTGTATCAAGAAATACAGCAGTTTCATATTTATAGGCTAAGTAAATAGCAGAGTGCACTTAGGGCTCTCAAGTATAACAAATTGGGTCCTAATGTCCATATCCCAGTTTGAGATTGAAAACTCTATACCACTTCTTTATGCCAACCATTTTAGCCTGACAGTGAAGGATGACAATCTACCACCTGGCTAGGTATAAAAATGCTACATCAGGTACAATGTTGCTGTGGTTTAGCGGCAGCTCAGCCCCACACAGTCGCTCGCTCACTCCCCCACCGGTAGATGGGGGAGAGAATCAGAAGGGTAACGCTCGTGGGTTGGGATAAGAACAGTTTAATAATTAAAATTAAAAGAAACAACAGTAGAAATGCAATGTAAAGGAGAACAACGAGAGGCGCAAAGCCCCGGGGGAGGGGGGAAGGGAGGGGAGAGGGGGAACGAACCGCCGAAACAAACCGCACGCGCCACAGCCGCTCGCCGCCCACCGACCCGACGCCGCGCTGCCTCCGCGCTGCCACTGCCCGCCCTCAATATATTGGTCATGGTGTCACATGGTATGGAATGAACCTGCCATTGGCCAGTTGGGGTCAGCCGTCCCCACCATGGCCCTGCCCCTCCCAGCCCCCCCTCCGCCGCGCGGCAGAGCGCGGGAAGCTGGAAAGGTAGCTGACCCCCACAGTGAGGAGAATTAACCCCTTCTCAGGCAAAACCAGCACAAATGTGCTTAAGCAGACCAGCTCTGTACCAAGGCTCAGAATTTTGCAGTGTTTTAGGAATGTAAACAGGCCGATAAGACACCAACCTCTCTGTGAACATCTCAAAACCTGCATCTAACATAACATCTATATCATTTGTCTTGCAAAATTATCTAAATTCTATTTATTGAGATCTTTAAAGCAGGTTAAGCACTGACATTACTCTGAGCCCTAGATTAACTTAGAGACCCTGAAGCCAAACTATTAAGCAGAGAAAATGATGTGGCAGGTGGGGCCAGGTTCTAAAAAGAGGATATTTTTCACATCCCACAGGAGAAAAGTTAAAAGCAGGCGCTATTATGCAGCCAGGCAACACAATGAACAAGATATGTAGGAAACAACTGAGAAAGAAACTAAGGTTACACAGGAGAAGATGGGAAATAATTATGGTCTTAGAATACTAGCTATATGTGGAATTCTAGCATTCTGAAAAGATAAATTTAAACCTGTTGTTACTCCAAAATTATTAATTACTTTTATGGCTGTTCTCAGTCATGCATTTACCCTAAACATGTGTTGTACTCATTATGTTTCTTTACATATAGTATGATGAAAATGAGAGGTGTAGTACATGGAGACATTTCTCACTGAGAAAGAAATGAGAAAATGAGGAGTGTAACAAATCACTTAACATGTCAAACATTACATGTGACACCTCCTAAAAAAAAGTACAAATTTAATGAATTAACTGTTGTGGTAGTCCTTAGTTAGAAGACCGAAAAGACACTAATCTGATTAAATTAGTAATAAAAAGTGTACTATGTTGGCACTATAATGATGAGAGATACCTTACACAAATTTTATCACAGGGTCCATGAGACAAAGAGACGTCTTTCAGGCAGTAACAATGATCAAGACAGATAAGTAGAAGATAGTAGGGAGCATACCAAAATTCTGAGATTTCTAGGAAGCCCATCACAAGGGTTGTTTGGCTTATGTGCTTCAAAGAAAGAAAGGCAGAACAATCTACAAAAGAAATTTAATATGCATGAGTTGTTAGGTATATAGCCTCATCCAGAAGTGGATTTAGGTGTCTATGATGGAATTTAGGTATCTGAGGTTTCTTGTAGTGAGGGGCCCAAAACTGAACACAGTATTCGAGGTGCGGCCTCACCAGTGCCGAGTACAGGGGCACGATCACTGCCCTACTCCTGCTGGCCACACTATTCCTGGTAACAAGCCATGATGCTGCTGGCCTTCTTGGCTGCCTGGGCACACTGCTGGCTCATGTTCAGCCAAATGTCCACCAACACCCCCAGGTCCTTCTCCACTGGGCAGCTTTCCAGCCACTCTTCCCCAGGCCTGTAGAGTTGCCTGGGGTTGTTGTGACCCAAGTGCAGGACCCGGCACTTGGACATGTTAAACCGCATACAGTTGGCCTCAGCCCATTGATCCAGCCTGTCCAGGTCCCTCTGCAGAAGCTTCCCACCCTCCAGCAGATCAAGACTCCCACCCAACTTGGTGTCACCTGCAGACTTACTGAGGGTGCACTCGATCCCCACCTCCAGATCACTGATAAAGATATTAAACAAGACTGGCCCCAAAACTGAGCCCCGAGGAACCCCACTCGTGACTGGCCACTGACTGGATTGTGCTCCATTTGCCATAACTCTCTGGACTTGGCCATCCAGCCACCTGTTTACCCAGAGAAGTGTACACCTGTCTAATCCATGAGCCATTTATTTATAAAATACAACATGATTATGAAACATGATGACACATTCTGCTTCCTAAAGAGACTAGTTACAAAAGCAAGGGACAGGGAAAAACAAAAAAAAGAAGAACAATGCTTGCTTCTTTCAAATGGTCCATTGTAGACCTTCCTTAGGCTCAGCTATCCAGCCACTTTTTTACCCAGCGAAGGGTACACCCATCTAATCCATGAGCCACCCACTTCACTATCCTGTTTGCTAATTACAGAACTCCTTATTCAGAGTACGGAACTTCCTTTCATTGCCTCTCTGTTTTGATAGGAACTCGTATTAAAAAGGAAAACACAAAATATATTTTCTAAGTGATTATTAAGCACAAGGGGCCATGTTTACTAGTCTGTTACTCTACTTTTACACTGCTGTAATTTCATTTAAATCAATACAACTACTCTAGTGTAAGATAATAGTGTTATAGTTATTCAGAACCAAGTTTTTAGTGTTTTATCTATTTTGATATGTGCAGATTAGAGGCTTTGGAATGTTAGTTGAACCTGATTAAAATGTTTGATGTTAGGACATTTGCAGAGTCATAGTATCTATCAGGTATGAACATTCTTAATGAAGTGACTGAAAATGTTCTAAATCATATTTTCTCCAAAAAACAGTGTGTCATAAAATGCACTACTTGCTGGTAGCCACCACCCAGAGCAATCTCAGCTCAGGTATGTTAGTATCAGTCTTACTGCAGTGAATATCGCCAAGATAGGATTTTAGCTGTTTTAAGTAAGTTGCAAAAATATACAGAGGAGTATTCTGTACTCTGGTAACTTTAGGGTGTTAAACACACTTGCATTTCCACATGGGAAGGAAAACAGAATTGCCAAATAAGTTTAGCAAAAGTGAGCATGTTTCATGCCATTCATCCCTGCTGAGAAAAGTCAGACCTTCAGTTCTTCTTATTCTTTCTCGCCTATCACACACATACACGTATGGGTGTAGAAGTGTCTAGGCACCTCTGAACCTATCTTCTCACTGAAAATTTAATTCAAAGTTATTTAGCTTCATGAAAATTTTTACTTCATTAAAAGAGCAAATTTCAGCAAAAAAAATTCATTTTCCCAGAAATATTTCACCCAGCTTCCTGAACAGTAACAATGTTTATTTTCTCTTTACAAATTATTGGGAACAATAATTTTCTTTTTCTGTTCTTCTTATTATTATTATTGTTTGCAATCTGTTCTTCTACAAAAGGTACATCAGGTTAAATGGTGAAAGAGGCATTTTAATTCTGATCATTTGTCAAATCTATGATACCTCTTCGCAAAAATAATTTGTCTTTGGCCTGGAACACTGACTGGCAAACTCCCAGCCTACAGCACCTGTTTCATAGCTCACAGTGAAGATTTTATAAATAACTTACAGTTGTCTTGTGAAATCATTCATTTCATGATATGACTGAAAGTCATTCCTGGAATTATAGGAATTCTATTACACTATTTAGCTGTTCCACTGAGTCATTATAAGAAATGCCTAAAAGTGTCAGGCATTTCATGAAATGGCTGGTGTCAGTGCTTCAGTCGCTTTATGAAACTTAGGATTATGACATTCTATTCACTACTGCTGTGAAAAATCAATTTTTTACATGGGAAACAATGTCCTATGAAAGTCCCACTGACATAAAAAAGTACACTTATTTTTTATATACTCCTCACAACTGCTCAGCTGCTGTAGGCCTTGGATAGAGTGCCTTTCCTGACTTTGCTCAGACAGACAGACCTCCTCCACTTTTGTACTTCTATTCCTGGGTAGTTATTTCTCAGCCTTTGTCACTTAGGGAGTGAAGGAAAATCATGCAGGATCATTTTCCTCTTCTCTTCTCTTCTCTTCTCTTCTCTTCTCTTCTCTTCTCTTCTCTTCTCTTCTCTTCTCTTCTCTTCTCTTCTCTTCTCTTCTCCTCTCTTCTCTTCTCTTCTCTTCTCTCCTCTTCTCTCCTCTCCTCTCCTCTCCTCTCCTCTCCTCTCCTCTCCTCTCCTCTCCTCTCCTCTCCTCTCCTCTCCTCTCCTTTCCTCTCCTTTCCTCTCCTTTCCTCTCCTTTCCTCTCCTTTCCTCTCCTTTCCTTTCCTTTCCTTTCCTTTCCTTTCCTTTCCTTTCCTTTCCTTTCCTTTCCTTTCCTTTCCTTTCCTTTCCTTTCCTTTCCTTTCCTTTCCTTTCCTTTCCTTTCCTTTCCTTTCCTTTCCTTTCCTTTCCTTTCCTTTCCTTTCCTTTCCTTTCCTTTCCTTTCCTTTCCTTTCCTTTCCTTTCCTTTCCTTTCCTTTCCTTTCCTTTCCTTTCCTTTCCTTTCCTTTCCTTTCCTTTCCTTTCCTTTCCTTTCCTTCCTTTCCTTTCCTTTTTCCTTTCCTTTCCTTTCCTTTCCTTTCCTTTCCTTTCCTTTCCTTTCCTTTCCTTTCCTTTCCTTTCCTTTCCTTTCCTTTCCTTTTTCCTTTCCTTTTTCCTTTCCTTTCCTTTTTCCTTTCCTTTTTCCTTTCCTTTTTCCTTTCCTTTTTCCTTTCCTTTCCTTTCCTTTCCTTTCCTTTCCTTTCCTTTCCTTTCCTTTCCTTTCCTTTCCTTTCCTTTCCTTTCCTTTCCTTTCCTTTCCTCTCCTTTCCTTTCCTCTCCTTTCCTTTCCTTTCCTTTCCTCTCCTTTCCTTTCCTCTCCTTTCCTTTCCTTTCCTCGCTAACCCACACCCAACTCTGCATTCAGACTTCCTTGGTAAGGTGTAGTACTAATAAGATAGCAATAGTAGACATTAGAGATAATAAAAGCACCCACTTTCCTATAATTGACTGAGGCAGAATGGGTCCACAGAACAGTTTAGCATCATAAAAGTCATAGATGAAAAAGGTCTGAAATGAATTGGTTTGAAAAGTAAAATCTATCATGGGAAATATTATAGGAATTAATTGGGTTTGTGTCCCAAGCAGCTTCTTCAGGGGAGGAAATTATTAATGATAATCTCATTTCAGTGTTTTGGAGCTCTACTGCTGGAGACCAGGGTTTTGCAAATGCTGTGGAGGTTGAAGGAAATGTAAAATAAAGAAATACAAATGTTACAAAGCCAAACTGAATAGCTGATGTCCTGATTTTGAAAACAAGTAGTTATTCAGTGTTACCATATGGCTGTAGAGTGAAATATGAAGGACTTCATGATTTTAGAAATAAAACTATTTTCAAAATACTTTAAAATATTCTTTTAGGTTAATATTCATAATTAATCAATAATTGAGCATTTCCTCTAGTTGCATACAATGACTAATGCTGTTATTCATTGTACAAACCACTCCTCAAACCAACCAATAGCAAGAAAGCAACAGTCATAATCTTGAAAAGGAACTGATTTTTTTTCTCTTTCTTTATTGTATACTTTGTCACATTGAAGATGTTTGAATACTTATGACTTTCTTCTTTTTTACATGCAGCTAGATTTAAGAACTTTCCAGTTATTCCATGGGTGAAAAATAGAAAATAAGACAGCAGGCATGAACCAATTAATGAAGAAATTGCGATTAATAACAATGAAAAATAAAATTTACATACAGATGGATCTTAAATTCTACTAAGTGATGGGAAATAACAGACTTCCTACCAATAGTTAATGGAATAAACTGCATGCACTCTTACCATATCTGTGAATTATTCTTAAGAGAAAAAATGTTCTAGGTCTTATGAGGTGTTTAAGAAATTTTGTGTGTACACTGAATAAGGGCACTCCCACTGAAACCAGCTTACTTGTTTATGAAAATCTCTTCCTATAATCATGCTGCTAATTGTTGTCTTTACTCATTCATAGTAGAAGGAAATTAACATGAGCTGAACAGATTTTCACAGTAGGAAACATATGTAAGCAGACATTATTTTATAGTTGTTTGACTGATTTCGGGACATTTGCAGAAAACACCAGGCATGACTTTTAATATTGTTATTTGACGTGCATTATACTGAATTTCTCTGCTGTGAGCAAGTTAGATGAAGACCCAGCTCTGAAATTTTTATGATAGCAACATTCCATTGCATCCAGTAATGCTTTCTGCACTAGGACGGTAGGATGGGACCTTTAAAAAATCTTAGAGTTTTCCAGAATTCCAGTTTTCTTTGTCTTTCTCTCTATAGTCATCACAGTGTGCAAAAATTTGTTACCAAAGATAAGCTTCCTAGGGCTCAGTTTCCACGGTCTTAGCTCATTTGGGTTGCACCAGAAATCTCATTGGTTTTATTAAAAGAACTGAAATAGTGGAAAGCACAGGACTTGCCTATACAGCAATTAGATTTCATCAGGTTCTTATACCACATTCTTCACTATATGTTTTAATATCTCCCAAAATTGCATGGAAAGGACAATGTCCCATCATTTAATTTCAGCTATTTAGAAGCTTCTATTTATATGAGTTTTGTTTTTTCTTGTTTGTGTTGGGAAGTTATCTTGGAGTCTTGAGCAAATCCTTGAGGAAGTTTCTTGTCTTGAACCAACTCTGTCAGGGTCTAAAGGTTGTTTGATGGCTCTATATTAGCTACCTATTTAACAATCTTCCCACATTTAATTCACTTTCTCCAAAAGTAATACAGAATCTAGGACATGAACAAAATTCTCTTCTACTGCATTACATGTCAAAGAGGAAATAAGTGATTGGAAGTCCTGGGCATATACAGGGGATAGTGCCACCATCACTTAGAAGCCCGTGGAGTTTGCATAGGTGAAGTAGAGTAATAGCCATATTCTTGCAACTGCTTTTTCTTTTACCCTTGTGTTTTAGCAAATGGCTGCAAGGCTGGAGGGGAAGGCAAATACTGCAAACAGATTGCGTTGTAAATAGTAAGCACATTTGATCTCACCAACAGCCTTGTGTGCATTTTGCTTACAAATGTCAGGAGCAGACATGATGCCTCCAGCTTAGCCACATTTCCTCTTCCTTTCTCAGAACAGAATGTGGTCTAAGAGTCCTGGTTAAGCATTAGGATTACCATGTTTGAGTGATTAAAATACCTCTATGTTGTCATTGGGGTGCCAAGAGTATTTTAGATCATATCCTGATTCTTATTAAATTATGTGTATTTTTTAAGTGACGTGTTAACATTTTTACTACCTTTTTTCTGCATATACTCGTATAGTCAAATAATGCAGACCTTGAGGAAGACAAATGGAACCTGCATTTTCCACTCTGCCCAAATAGGGTAATAAAACTAAGTCTAATACTTTCTTACGGTACTTCTAGTACAAATACCTTTTTATGTAACAATTGCAAAGGCATAACACTATTCATTATGAGTGCAGTGCTCAAATCTTAAGTGGAATCAAAATTTTTCTGTTAAGACTTTGTGATAGATGCCTGGATAGAAATTATTTTGAAAGCAATAGTTAAAAAGAGATAAGTCTGTTCTCTTCTATTTTACTCAATATGTACACAATTGCTCCTACAGTGAAAGCAGGTTAGATCTCTAAAGCATATAAGATTGAATTCTGTTCCTGAATGTTCCTACACAAATGGAATTAGGCAGATTTCTCTAGAGGAAGAGATCAGCAACCGTTGTGTTACATGGATAAATTAAACAGAAGAACAGTATGTCTGAGGAGAAAAAAAAAGTGACTTAAAATTTCCATGATACAGTTCTTAACAGTTCCTAGCATTACATTTATGTTCAGTATCAAAGCTTCAGCATTGCTTAATTTTTGTAACAAAGAGTAGAATTGTGCTCTGCTCAGTTTTCTTAGAGAATGGGTCACTTAACCAAATAATGCTGTAGTGAACAGATAAAAGTGGGCTACTAATTTTACAAATGATCCTTTGCTACTGCCAAGTATTTCAGAAAGTTGGCATGAGCCTACTAGCAGGAAATATCCCTGTGTGCAATAGTTCCTGAAGAATGCCAGCTAGTGTAGAACAAAGAGGAGTCTGAATGTGTCATGAAGTGGTTTCAAGCACAAAGGGCCAGATATAAGGCTATGGACTTACACTAGGGATACATTTGGCTCAGAGTTTTTGAACTATGAGTTAGCAATTTCTACTAGGAGAGTTGGGCATAAAAAGCATCTGGTTGTTTTGGAAAGAGGAAATAAAAAGTGCCCCAGAAGACACTAGTGAGAAAAGCTTTTGCTCTTAGCTGCTCTGTGTTAGCTGAAAAAATTTGTGTTCGGGTTCCAGCCACAAAGACTATACACTGGTAAATGGAAGTGCTTGAAATAGAACATATTAATCCTGCATCTGCTGCTCACCCATTTTCTCTCTTCTTTGAAAAAACCAACTTTCCCAGGACACTCTACAATGTCTATTTGGTATCATGACAATTTCATTAGATACATGGTTAAGGCACAGTTTGCAAACGAAGTAATCAAAAGGCTAAGTAGGAGAAAATCAAAGTGAATAAATGAGCAGAATATCTGAAAGGAGTGCAGCAGACATGGAAACAATCAAACTGAAGCTTTTGGCAGCAAGAAAAAGACAAAATCCCAGCAGGTGCATGAAGGTGAGCAAGAAAAATCAGAGACAAAAACACTAGGAATAAGTGGAGTAATTTGACAAAGGTCTGTAGAAGTGCTTTGATATTCTCTTTCCAGAAACTCCTCTTGTTAACTATCCTATGTCCTGCATTTACAAACATGCAGAGGGCTCTGCATTTCTTGCCTAGTCCACTACTTTGACTCACAGTTGCTGCTTTGTGAGTCATTTCTTCCAAGAATCTGGGTTTTTCTACACAATATTTTCTGCCTTGTTTCTCCTCTACAGAAGGCTGTGCATCTTCACCTTTTATGTCCTCTTTTTCCAGGAGGAAGACACCAATCACAAACAGGGAGGGGAGGCTTTCATTCATCACAAATGTCTCAGGCCATTGGGAAATGTTTCTTCTTCACCTTAGCAGCACAGCCAAAGGGCATCAGGAGTCAGTCCTCTGACTCTCACTTGGTGTTACTTCACCTCTCCTTCTTCAGTTGCTCAAATGAATTGATGGTTCTACCCATCAGCTGCCATCAGCTATACACAGGAAAAAGAAAACATATTTGAATAGCTGTTTACAGATATATTTTGTGAGCTAAGAATGATTCATTTCTGTTTGTCTTCTCACCAGAAAAATTAGTGTTGAAAGAAAAGGTAAATCCTTTTCCTTGCTCCTTAGGAATAACACCTGCATTTCAAAACAAATGCAGGGATTCAATGAAAATAGGACTACTATAAGTCTTCTCAAGGTTTCTCAGGTATCCGCCATGCAAAGAGAAAAGATCCTGAAAAGAACTTAAGATTGGAAGAAAGCAATGTAACCAGAGAAGAAAAAACCTTTCGGTTTTGATGTAGTCTCAACATTTAATTGGATCTTCATCAAGGCCTTTTCATCCTGTGTTTGTTCTAGCTGCCAAAGGAAAAGAGAGTAAGGGAGATGCCATGGGAAAAATCAAAAAATCTGGAATAAATTCTGCTGAGTCTGAAATAATGTCTTAGCTTTGTAGGACTTGTCTGTCATGTATTCTGGAGGAAAATCATGAATAATTGAGCAAATAAAATTAGTAGAAAAAAAATACATAGGTATGGCAAATTTTATGTCAAAGGGCCCTTCTGTGTTAACTCCTCGATTTAAGCCCCATGCAAGCCCCATTTTGAAGACAGGTGAATCAAAGGCTCTGTGACTGACCCTCTTGATCAGGCAGAATTTCACGACTTTATTAATGCCTTCCTTGTGACACTTTTTTAATTGATACTTGGAAATCAGTCAGTAAGAGAACAAGAGAGAGAGTTTTGATCAGCAGTCTTTGACATTAATCAAGGTAGTCAGTGAGGCATTGCTCATTACAAAGCTGATCTTTCAGTGCTTCTGCAACACTCTCCATTCCTCTTTATGTTCATTCAAAGAGCAAGTTCAGGTACTAACATGGCTTAGAAATGTCAAATGCTACTTGTGCAAACATCAAAGTCAAGAAGTAGTTTTTATTGATTTCAGTCAGGAAAGTTAATTTTCAGAAAGCATAATAGTTATAGCTGACTCAAGTGATGAAGGCATAAATAGCATTATGTAAAAGAGTGCAAAGGCATAGGGATGTCAGAAACAATATATCAAACTGTGTTCCAACCCTGAATTTAGGTATAGCTCTTCTAAGGAATTAGAATTAAATTAAAGTTTTTAATACTTCTCAACTGGTTACCAGGAGAAAGCGTTCCCTATTTTCTGCAAACTGGAAGGACAGAAGGGACTTAATAATATATGGAGCTCTCTATAACCAAAATGTAAAAATGTAAAATTTCACCACAATATTTCTATATAAAGCCTGATAACTTATATACCACTAAAGCAGATCTTCCAGAAAAGTTCACTCATATCCAGAATGGTTTCATGCTTTATTTTGAGGCTCAAGCTAATTAGAGCAGTAAGAGAGAAAATTCAGTCACACACTTGCTATATGGATTTATGTCCTACAAGTTTTAGTTGTATTTGGTGCCTTACTCTTCCTGGTCCAATAAAGAGACACTGCACTGCCAGAGAAACGTAAAGTGATCTTAAAGTTAGACTTTTGGCAACAAGGGATTTATTTCAATAACTCCCTTGCCTAGTTGTTTTCTCAACTTCTGGTGTACTTAGTCCAGCATTTAAATGCAGTTTTAATACCCTGCTAGCTGCATACATGCTTCAGGACCAATCAAACTGCAAATTAGGACAGCCTTGCAGTGGCCATAGGTAATCCTGGAGGCCAGTTTGGCCAATCTGACAATCTCAGGACCAAGGAAAGCAGCTCTGAGCAATCTTTGGCTCCAGTCACAGTTGTGCCAAGTGTGTGAGTCTCTAGTCATTTTGTGTTCCTAAATTGCTGAGATTAATACACTTTAAAGAATGAACTACACAATTGAGACAAATCATATAATGCTTCTAAATTAATATTTAGGAATTTTAATTAATTAATATTTAGGAATATTTAGGAATACTTTATTTGAGATTACAGATGGTATTAAGCAGCTAAGTGCCATTCTTTGCAAAATAAACCACGGAATCTAACAATACAGGTAATAGTACTTTGGCAGAATCTAGGTGTCTAGAAAGCTACTCAGGTACCAAAGCTAGACACCAACTTTAAGCTTATGTTTTTCATGTGTCAGCAGAATTCATCACTCAACTACTAGGGTATGATTAAAATAGGTATTTCAGATCCCCCCTTAACTAACTACAGTCTGGGCCATGTATCTCATCTGCCTTACAGAAATGCCTCATCAGCACTACAAAGTAAAATGAGAAGAAAAGTCTTTCCAAAAAGGACCTCAACACTGAAGGACTCAAGGAAATGGAAATTACAGGTGATATCCTGCAGAAACTGATAATTCCACTAAGTAGTAACAATGAACCACATGAGCTTTGCAAAACAGAATCTGGCAGGCAGAGGGGGGAACTGAGAGATAAGGAAGCATTTGTTTTACAATTATACCCTTGAAGAAGAACTGAGAGACTGATAAAAGAGGATATCCCTCCTCAGAAGATGCTGAAAGTTGGGTGATAAAGTGTGAAGTTAGTCAAAACTACAGTAACTAGGGGAAAAGAAAAGGCAGCCAGGGGAGATCATGACCAACGACTCAGTTCAGGCCTGAGAAGACTTCCTCCCCCACACTCCTGTGAGGAGCAAGCATACCAATTCATATAGCTAGAGAGGATAATTAGAATATAGCAAACCAATAGAAGATGATAGTATAATTACTAACCAATTAATATGAATTTAGGCAGAGTTTTACTAATCATATAACAAGATAAATATGTTGTAGTTTCTTTGTGCTGTGTGCTAGCTTTGTGGAGTTACCATCTAGCACCCATCTTTGTGCAAATAGGAAATTAATAAAATACCTCCACTCTGTGTGCATTTTGGCATTTTGCATACTGAGTGAACAATCCTGCTTTTGGGAAAACACAGGTAGCCATACTACGAATATCCTAAATCCTGTCATTGAGAGCTGCATCAGGCAATATGTTGGACTTCAACATTTTCTTGGTTCTGCCAATGAACATTCTGGACAATTTTTGGGGGAATTCAGTTGTTAGAAGTCACAGACAGCAGATGACAGACATCAATGCAAAGGTACATACTATTTTTCTCCAAATAGCTGGTGGTCACTATTAGCTACCTTCACTATTGTGCTATTAATTCACATGATCCTAGGACAGCAACAAGGTTTCTGTCTGAAATTTCAACTCATAGATCAGGTGCAAGAGCATGTAGATAGTCTACAGCATCCCATAACAACGTGTGTGCCACCTTGGTTGAAGTCTTGTAGAGCTGCCTGAATTCCACCATGAAACTTAGTGCAAGGACTGGAGGCATGTGATTGCACTACATCTGATGGAACAGCAGTACCTCCATGTTTCTACAGTCAGTGACTTTTTCCCCAGGAGAACAGATGTGTTGGACCACAGTCCAGGCTCCAGCTGACACTGTAAGTGCAGCTTTAAGTAAATTCACAGGATCAGAGAGAGAGAGTGAACAAAATTATATACTGTCCAGAGCTAAAGTTGAAGACATTCTACAGGAAATCCTGAGTCCTAATTTTTGTTCCTCTTACTGAATCATTTTCTGTCAAGAATTTTTTAGTCTATAATATTCATGCAGACCCCAAAGCAGAGACCAGACAAACTTAATCTTCCCTCCTCACCCATTAGACTTTCGTTCTCTACATCAAATGACGTGATGAGAGGATCAATATTCTCAAAACTGTAAGGAGCTCTGATACACCAGTGACAAGGCACCATAAATACTGTGAATTGCCCTCTATTTCTTGTGATATCATTGCATTCTGAAAGAGTAAAATTAGTAACATTTAGCTTATATAAATAACTTGTACTGCATTGTTTTATTAATTGTTAGAAGAAGAATATAAACAGAGATTACAGGAGAAGCATTATCAATACTGTTATAGATGGGAACAAAAACCTCCTGATCATAACAATCAGCTCACTGCTGTATGTGTTCCAAGACCCCTCAGATGTCCCAGGGTGTTTGATTTAGCTTTTGAATCTCTGTTTGAGCTGAAAGATGTGTGAGAACTGATGTACCCAGACAGCTTTCTATTAGCTCTACATCTGAGGCGATTCAAGAGTATATATTAATCCTTTCAAAGTCTGTTGTAACTAACCCTCATTATGTTAGCTCGAGATCATTCTGCTTGAGATAATAGCATATGACTAACTTAAACATTTTGCTAAACACTGCTTCTTTTCCTACCTCTTCCCTTTCTTCTTAAAAATCTGTTTGCTTTTGACATTAGCTGTCAGAACTGCAAGAATAGGCACATCTTAGACTTTTGATTTTTGAGAGGGGGACAGAGGACTGATGCATCCAAATGTGTGATATAGTACTGTTTAAACACTACCTGATTCTGAAGTGTCTCTTATCTGACTGGAAGGAGGGGAATCAATACGGATGAAAAGGCAAAATAGAAATGGTTGTGTAGCCTCTGGTGGATATCCAGTTTCTACCCATTCAAGAAAGGTGTTGTTAGTATTTAGTATGCACTCAGAGCTCTTAGTTTCCTAAGACAGTGGCAGAATACAAACACTGGCATTTGTGTGAGGGCCAATGCCAGCAGAACGAGATTTGCCACCGAGGCGGGTGAAAGCAAGAAGTGCTGCAGAGTTCTTTTCATTGTTCCTTGAAAACTTCTGATGTCTTGAAGACCTTCACTCAAGGGTCTCTCTCTCCAAGCAGGTTCATTTAGAGCAACATTCCTGAAGGGCAGTGAACTCTGGAGGCTGTCATGAGTGCGACTACTTCATCAGGAAGGGTTGCTATGTAGCATGAAGGTAACATCACAGAAGTCTGAAGCGTATTTACTTATACTGGTGAGTATAGACAGATGCATTTCAATTAATCGCTTAATTCAGTGAAACAGCCAGTCAACTCTCTATCTAGTCCATATAGACCAAATATACATATATTATTTTTAATAATAATATTATGCAAATGAAAATTAGTTTGGGTTTAACATTTTGTCTTTCCTAAAGCTTCACTGGATTATTCTTCCTTGAGATATCCTGTACTCACATTATTCACAGAATCACAGAATGGTAGGTTTTGGAAGGGACCTCTAGAGATCATCTTGTCCAACCCCCCTGCTTGAGCAGGTACACTTACAGCAGGGGGCACAGGAATGTGTCCAGGCAGGTTTTGAATGTCTCCAGGGAAGGAGAAACCACAACCTCCCTGGGCAGCCTGTTCCACTGCTCTGCCACCCTCACAGGAAAGAAGTTTTTTCTCAAGTTTAGCTGGAACTTCCTGTGTTTCAACTTGTGCCCATTGCCCCTTGTCCTGTCATTGGGCACTATTGAAAAGAGCCTGGCCCAGTCCTCTTGACACCCGCCTTTCAAATATTTATAACCATTGATAAGATCACCCCTCAGTCTTCTCTTCTCCAGGCTGAACAAACCCTGGTGTCTCAGCCTTTCCTCATAAGGGAGATGCTCAAGTCCCCTGATCATCTTGGCAGCTCTCCGCTGGGCTTGCTCAAGCAGTTCTACATCCTTCTTGAACTGGGGGGCCCAAAACTGGACATGGTACTCCAGATGTGGTCTCACTCTGGCAGAGTAGAGGGGGAGGATGACCTCCCTCAATCTACAGGCCACACTCCTTTTAATGCAGCCCAGGATACTGTTGGCCTACTTGGCCGCAAGGGCACATTGCTGGCTCAGGGTCAGCTTGTTGTCCACCAGCACTCCCAGGTCCTTCTCAACAGAGCCACTTTCCAGTAGTTCAGCCCCCAACCTGTACTGGTGCCTGGGGTTGTTCCTCCCCAGGTGCAGGACCTTGCACTTGCTCTTGTTGAATTTCATGAGGTTCCCCTCGGCCCAGCTCTCCAGCCTGTCCAGGTCTCGCTGGATGGCAGCACAGCCTTCTGGTGTATCAGCCACTCCTCCCAGCTTTGTATCATCAGTGAACTTTCTGAGGTTACACTCTGTCCCTTCATCCAGGTCACTGATGAATATGTTGAACAGGACTGGACCCAGCACAGACCCCTGGGGAACACCTCTAGCGACAGGCCTCCATCCAGACTCTGCTCCATTGATCATGACACTCTGAGCTCTGTTGTTGAGCCAGTTCTCAATCCACATCGCCGTCCACTCATCCAACCCACACTTCCTTAGCTTGCCTGTGAGGATGCTGTGGGAGACAGTGCCGACTGCCTTACTGAAGTCAAGATAGACAACATCCACTGCTCTCCCTTCATTGACCCAGCCAGTCACGCCATCATAGAAGGTTATCAGTTTGGTCAAGCATGATCTTCCCTTGGTGAATCCATGTTGACTATTTCTGATCATCTTCTTGTCCTCTACATGCCTGGAGATGACCTCCAGGATGAACTGCTCCATCACCTTTCCAGGGACAGAGGTGAGACTGTCTGGCCTGTAGTTTCCCAGGTCCCTCTTCTTGCCCTTTTTGAAGATAGGAGTGACATTTGCTGTCATCCAGTCCTTGGGCACATCTCCTGTCCTCCACAACCTTTCAAAGATGGTAGAGTGGCTCAGCAAGAACATCCGCCAGCTCTCTCAGCACTCATGGGTGCATTCCATTGGGGCCCATGGATTTGTGAGGATCCAGTTTGCCCAAGTGATCTCTGACCCAATCCTTCTCGACCGATGGTAAACCTTCCTTTCTCCAGTTTTGTCCTCTCTTCTCTGAGGTCTCAGATGCCTGAGGGCCAGCCTTAGCAGTAAAGACCTGCTGACGCGGATGTCACGGGCACAGCACACGACCAATATGATCAAGCAAATGCCAGTTTATTACAGACACAGCACGGTTAATATAGCTCTGTAACCACCTTATCACACACAAGCCTATTGTTACTTGGTCAGTATGGCCTTGGGCTTTATCATAAGGATAGCCACTAGCAGCATCAGCAACTCCCGAATGTGGATTGTCCTGGTTTTGCTAAACTGTAACGAGACACTCCCGCCGGAGGTATGGGATGCGGCCCCTGTTGACAGAGTAGCGCCTGTGGCCAACCTTGGAATTTGCAACTTATTAGGAAGACGTAATGCCATCCTGCACGTCCCCACAGTAAGTTTGTACAATGCCACTTTGTAAGTCTTGGTAAATACAAAATCACATTTGTTGGTAACAGCTACATACATTGGTTTTAACCTGCAACATCCTTGAGGCCTTCTTGTTCACAGGCAGATTAAGTCCGCACAGTCTGAGCCTGGATTGTTCACTACGTGTCCTTGGCTTTCCAGATATCCCACAAAGACTAAGGCAAAGAAGGCATTCAGTGACTCCGCCTTCTCTGCATCCTGCGTTACCAGGGCCCCTTCCTTGTTCAGCCGTGGGCCCATTGTATCCCCAGTCTTCCTTTTACTGCTGATGTATTTGAAGAAGCCCTTCTGTTATCTTTGACATGCATTGCCAGATTCAGTTCCAAGTGGGGATCCCTGCATACCCTGACAACATTCCTATACTCCTCCCAAGTGGCCAGTCCCTTTTCCCCATACTGTGAACCTCCCTCTTCCATTTCAGTTTCTCTAGAAGCTCTTTGCTCATCCATGCTGGTCTCCTGGCTCCTTTGCCTGACTTCTTCCTCCTGGAGATGCACTGATCTTGAGTTGGGAGGAAGTGGTCCTTGAATACTGTCCAGCTCTCTTGGATCCCCCTGCCTTCCAGAGCCCTAGCCCATGGGATTCCTCCTAGCACGTCTTTGAAGAGGTCAAAGTTGTACCTCTTGAAGTCCAAGGTTGTAACTCCACTTGTTGTTGATTTTCTAGATCACTTTCTTGAAGGCATGTCCCTATATCCAGTTAATTCTAATTGAAAACCTGTTCAGCCGCAAAAAAAATAAAGAAAAAAAAAAAAAGTGAAGCTAGTCAAGGATAATGACAGGTCTCTAGGAAAAATTGAAAAATTTAGACAATCACTTCAGCTAGCATATCTTTCCCATTTTGACAGCTGATCTCAAAAGCAAACAGGTTTTAGAAGAAAAAGCCTCAGTGTTTTAGCAAAAATGTTTAAATTAGTCATATGCAATCCTATCAGGCAAAAAAAGCTTGAGCCAAGTTATTGAATGTAAGATGCAATTGATTTTTTTTAAACCGTCATTTATATCTTCCCATCTAAGATAGGGTTGTAATAGAAAGATGTGTGGGTATTAAAGTTCTTACACCCTGACTTTTCTACACTCGATAAACAAAATTACAGTGGATTGTAAGTCTTCATCTACTACCAGAGTACAGTACCCAGAAGTCACAGAAAGTGCCCAGGAGTCATGAAACCTTGACTTGAAAATGGTGTAGCACCAAGTAAAATCATCTCATCATTAGGCTGATACCAAGTAAGTATCTGTGAAAAAAAGTCATCCTGAGAACTTAATGACAGGGTTAGAATCCTTATTTTTGCCATGTTTCTTGGTTGCACTTCTGGCTCTATTTCCTGCTGCTCAGCTCCTGACTTCAATTTATCTCTAAACCTGTTTTTTTTGACTGTCACTTCCCAATCTCTGCTTCCCAACTTCAGTATGTTCTGCCCTGACATTGGCTTTCTTAGCTCAGCCTTCTCCTAAGCATGACTTCAGTATCCTGTAACCCTGGTCATGGCTGTAACACTTAAGTGAGGGTCACAACTACATAGAGCGTAGCATCTCAGATATGTTTAACCCTTCTCTTGTTCTATTGGAAGAACAGGGGACCAGTCATAAAAGACGAGTTTTTTTCTTTTTGCACACCTTCTGTTCTTTGGCTATTTAAATCATCCAGGTACAGGACATAGATATAGTATTTTATTTACAAAGAAGAGCTCAATTTCTAAAGGTAAACCCTTAATTAATTTGTCAGTTTAGGTGTGTTGAGATCTGCCTTACTTTTGGCTGTCTTGCACTGATAGAAGATATATGGAAACCATGGAATACAAGCTGGTGCTGGAGTTTAGAAAGTCTGAAGGGAGTTCTGTATATAAGAGTTCACGTAATCTTCAATTTCCTTTACACTTTTGGAACAGATAGGAAAAATCATTGATGAAATACATCTCCCCCTGCTAAAAGCTTACAGAACACAAATATTTCAAGAACCAAACAATTTTTTAAAAATTGATTCCTCCTCCAGTAATGCCAAATCCCTCTCTTTGTTGAATCTTGTAAAGGATTTAGTACTCATAAGATAAAAACACAAGAACTTTTCCAATTAACTCTCCACAATATGCTTTAATTAGATAAAATAATGTAAGATATTGATGTTAGCATAATCTATATAAGCTGTACCAAGTTCCTTTATTTCTTCCTCAGTCTCTCCAAATTTACATATCTCCTCATGGTGCAATAAATATTTTAAATGGAGCAGAAAGACATAAACATAATTAAAAGTACTGTTGCACCATCTCCTTATAAATATTTTATAAGTTTTTACATTAAAATAATATGAGTCTGAACACAGTGAATTTGATGGGTATTAGAAGCATCTGTTGAATGCATGATAAAGAATAAATTCAATTTCATTGAACGATAATTTACAAAGCACAATGCAAATCTTTGGATAATAGGGCATATCTCAGTATACTACATTGTTTTCTGTACCTCAAGGAGATAAGAATGACTGTTTTATTTCATTCTGTGAATTATTTCAAAAGTCATATTGTAGGAAGATGGCACTTGAAATTTTTTAGGCAAAAAGTTTACATCAATAATAAGCTATTCGTGTACAGTTTAGGATAATATGTTTACATAGAAAAAAACCCAAATGACTACGTATTAGGCATCTCATCGGGTAATTCAGTCAGATACATTCTAGCTATATTATAATGAGAGAGACATAGTGAAATTTGCAGTGCGTTGAACAAAAACTCTTGACTGTTATAAAATCTAAAACCAGAACAGATGGAAAAGGCCTATCAAGCCTGATTTTCAAATATTCTGAATCCCTGGCTCCCTCAAAATAATGTTAGAACTAACTTATGCAAAAGTAACTGTGTGACCATCTTAAATATGAAGAGATTCAAATAACCAGTCTGATGTCAACTTAATTATCCAACTGTGTAAACTGATACATGATTGAAATCACAGCTAAATGGACATAAAGGAATATATCATGGGTATGGGACTCTCATATATTTGTTCAGTTCAAGTCAAGAAATGCATTCAAAAGGATCAACAAAGGCGTACTTTCGAGTGCCAAGTCCACTCTGTCATTTATTACAAACAAACAGTAGGAAGAGGTGGTCACTAGTTCACGGATATTATTTGTTTCATTTCACTTCCCTAGGTAGGAGGAGGGCATCTGCTTTGCTGAAGGCCTTATATTCTTTCAGGGAATTTGTCTCTGGTATGGTAATGGAGAGGGATCTGTTGGAAGCATTACTGTGGGAAATTTTCTTTCAATATAAGTTCTTCTTCCAGTATAGGTAATAAAATGTATCTTTGTCTAAGGCTGTATAGAGCACACTTCAGTGTGTTTCATATGGCTCTTTATGCAAGTATGGCTGTTGTTCTACAAGCTTATCAGTATACTGCAGTTTATAGGTTATTTTCCCTAGGAAAATGATATTGTAATATATATATATAAAGTTTCCATAGAGATATAACGGTTGTTAACTTTTGACTGCAATAATTGGCTTGTAATTCAAACTATTTTATGAAAAAGATGAGGGTGTTACGTACCTGCAGTGCATCATAGACTTTATGGTAACTTATTTAAATCACTATTGAATTTATTCAAAATCTCTTAATCATAATGGCTCATTAAAAGTTTGGCATATGATGGGACAATCAGTTATCCATCATAATCTGAAAAACCATGTTTACTGTGGAAAGTAGCTTTGGCATGGGTAAGGATGAAAGGGTGACACTAGAGAGTTGTAAAAATCTCTAGACAAGGTATGATTGACATCATCATAACCTGTGTATCTGATGTACAAACTGTTCTAGACCATGCTGATAAGGGGAGCAAGATGCTTTTAGTTGCATAGGTTACATAGGAAGCCTGATATATCTTCTTGAGGAGGATGTGATCAAATGCTCTATAGGAAAGTAGAAGGTAAGATTGTGTATTTTTTCCTAGAGTAAATGAGGAAATGGTCTGATGATATCTTTGAAGTATGAGAGGTGTAGAAACTTTTTAGAGTTCCTTACAAAAAACTGAAAGAAGTTGACATGCAAAACCAAAGAAAATATTGTTCTTAGGTTTACTTTTTTCATTTTAAAAACGAAGAAGCATTTTTACAAAGTAAAACATTGCTGTCCATTATTTCTTCCATATGTACATGCCAAAGCAAGATGACTAACAAATGTAGAATAGAAAGTAGTACCTTGAGAAAAGATTTTTTTAAAACCAAAAATGGTTTTATACATGATTTCTCATTGGTTAAAACTATTTTTTTTTTTTAAAGCATGCTAATGTATTTCAGAGTACCTTTGGTGTGCTTCATGGATGCACTTTAACTTATATTTGTACCCTCTATATCTGTAATTTTATTAAAGGCACACAATTTACAAAGTTTATTAAAATCTTTTAGAGCTGCAATAACTTCTTCAAAATACTATCAAAATCCTCCAAATAAAAATAAAGTAGTCTTAGAAATGTCTAATTAATTCTTCCTTACCTTTCAAAATTAAAACATCCTCATGACCTTTTTTAATACATTCTAGTCCACTCATATAACCTACCTGCATTCTTCATTGACTTTTATCCTCTTCTAAAGCAAATATATGAAATTCTTATTTTTCATATGAAAACTTGTAGGAATTTTAACCTGCCTGTATTCTCAGGATTTCTTCCTGTTTAAGATGCTAAGGCAAGATGGTTCTTTAAATGGTTCATGTAATTGTGTGGATGCTTGTGTGTGAAGATGCAATGACATGTAGCCACTATTTTTATAGTTAAAATGAAGGCCATAACAAATTTTACCAAGCATGATAAACTACATAAAACAAGATGTAGTGTTTTGTGCTCCAAAAGCTGAGATCAGACACGTCTACAGACCACCAGAGAACTTATCGCTAAATAAATGAGAGAATGATGGAAATAATTTCATTCTATGTAATAGAACTTCTGCCACCCTATACCTGCTCATTAGCCAGCATCAGACTTTCTTAATTGCTCAGTTACAGCATTATTTGGAAGGAAAATCTCTTAAGCCCAGTCCAGGTGCAGCACACTGTTCACTTGCATGCACAACACAAAGAAAGATCAAAAGAAAGGGGAAATACAAACCAGAAGCATCTGCCTTGCTTTTATCAATAATGAAATGACCAAAATAACTTTTATGTAAAAGTATGTCTTAATAAATTGATATTCAACCAGGTATCTGGGTTTTTTCACCCCCAATGGCATAATCTTTTCTCTGCTGATTTTATCTCACATTTCTACTTTTCTAGTTTCTCTATATTCACTGTTGTTTACCTCCTCTTCCATTTTAGAATTATTTGTGAATACAAAGGTTTTCTATTTAAAAATGTAAACAGGCCCTTGTGCTGCAAATGGTCTGTAGCTTAAGGTAAAGGAAAGTCAGAATTTCATTCCTGAGGGAGGTCACTTGATATTGCTGCTTGGAACACTTCAACTGACAAATCTCTCATTAAATTAGACACCTCCACAGTTGGTAGAATTGTCTTTTATGAGCCTACTGTGCATTTTTAAGTATAAGTGCAAGGAGCAACTAGCTGTTAACAATGATTCTGTAAAACATTACTAAACTCTGGAACCAGGATAATGATTTCAGACACTACGGGAAAAGGCTAACTGTTTTATCTGAAGGAGATTTTGTTTAGTAACTACTTGCTGCATTACAATACCTTGTAAGACATTTGATGAATATTTTATTGAGTGTTCAGTTCCTAGAGTACATGAAGTACAACTAAAGACATCAATGCACATAAATGTGTTTTCTCTAATAGCATGTAATATTGAATATCGGATTATTTTGTTCATGCTAGTGTCATCAAAATGAAATATAAGGTGAAATAAAGTGAAACAAAATTGCTGCCTGTTAGTTGTCATATTGGTAGAACAGCAAATGCGTTCCACCTGTCACCTCTCTAAGACAGCCAAATATACTGCTACAAAATCATATCAAACTCTGGGAGCAAATTTTACGTATGGGCCAAAAGAATCCCTGAAAATTCCTGTATGGAAACAAAGTAATAAATCACTAACTTACTAAGTAATTTAAATTCAAGACAGAACTTGCATTTAATCAAGGGAAATTAACACTGTCTTACTGAGTACAAAAGAAAAAATATCAATCCATCATTCTGTGCAGGTATATGTTCTTACAAAATCTTAATTACAGACAGCTATGTTCTATATAATTCGGACAGATCTGCAAAAATATGTATCGAATCTGATGAAAATATTCAGCATTTCATGCCACCTGAGAATCCTGTAAAGGGTTGTCTGCCACCTATAACATCCTTTAACATTTTCTGTAGCCTGTTGCAGTCCTCCACAGGGACATTTCCATCTCCAGAGATACCCTATCTTGTTAGAGGACGACCAGGTCCCATTTTAAGTAGTGCATTGAAAAAACCATAGCGGCACGAAGAAAATATGGAAAATCTGTGGAGAGTGAAGCTCGGTGAGATCATGATAAAACCTGAAATTTAAGCAATCATGGCTAGTGATGTCCTCCTGACTTAATGAAACTGTTCCTCTTCTAGACCAGATAACTGAAGGTGAATATTTTCTTCTGTATGTGATGGCTGCGGTACAGTCTCTCTTTGATTCACTGACTACCGATGCTGCTGTATAGTCATATTTCTTACAATTCTGAACATTAAGAAGGGTTACCTAAATAATTTAATATTTATGGCTTCAAAATGCATATTATGCAAATAAAGTTACATGCTTGTATATCAGAACATGTAAACTGTCATTACTAAAATTCAGTCATAGACCCTTTTCAAGGCACTCAGTACCTTACAAAAGTTTAAGATATTATTTAATTTATATTGGAAGTTACAGTTTCAATTCTTTGGGGGATTTGATCAACGTTGAACATTGCGTGATACTGTCAGCTTACCATTATTAATATGGGAATTGTGGAATTTTATTAAGGTTGTCCTGGATCCTATGTTGTCCAAACTGAATGAAAAAAGGCAAAAAAAGCAATTAACATTGCTGTATAGAATTGTTTGTTGAAAAAAAAAAAAAAAAGGCAAACCAGACAGTAACAGTCTGACAGGAGACAGGGTTACATCACTATGTTCATTTCAATTACCTGAGCACTAAGTAACATTTTGGCTGTAGACGTAAAATTTTTGCTAATAGTCTTTCCTTAATACATTTTCTTTCCTCACCATACCTTTTTATTAATCTCATTGTTTGTCTTTTGTTTTTTACCTTCTTTCTATAAAACAAAAGGGTTCATCTTCTGTAACAGTACTGCTAAACTATGGCTAGGAAGGCAACACAAAATCAATGGTTTCAAAAGTTCCATGCCAGAAAATTCAGTTCTTTGAGTGGCAGACAAAACTACGTGATATGCCAGTTTTTTTCCACCAGCAAGGATGCATGGGAGAGTAGGATTCAACACCAAAATTGTCTGCTCTATCTTTTCTAATCTCTTTTTACTTCATGTGGATTTAGCAGGGTTTTCTATTGGGGAAAGTGACATCAGTCTTCAGAATTTTTTTTTCCCCTGAGGATAGTTAATGCCATCTAAAGTAAAAGAGAAAACAGGAACTGCTCACATTAAATCCCCAATTATTTTTTTAATGCTTTAACTGGGTTTTCAGTCTGAATTCTGTGTCTTCACAGTGGATAAAATTTTTTTTTGTTAATAGTGATGTTTGATATAGTAAAGGGAATCTAGGGATAGCTTGGTCTGAAAAGCAAAAATAAAAATTATTATTATTATTATATAATTATAATTATAATTTTTTTACATCACCCCCATTTCCTTCTTGCTAACTCTTTCAGTAGAAGTACAGAAACTTCCTCTCTGAACAAAGTCTTCTCTCAGGTAATTTCAAGTAGAATATTTCTTTCACAGCATCATATGTAAATGCTGTGTGTTAGAGGCAAAATAAATTGGCTGGTCCGTTGTTAAAGACTAGCACAAGAGTCTTTAATGTTATGAATGTAAGGATCACTTTAGAAACCCTTAAACACTACTTCAGGTTGAGTAAAATATTCAGAATAAATAGACTATCTGAAAAAATTACATTTCTGCCTTTCAAAAGATAATTCTGCATATGCTGTGACTCAAAAAGTCTTGAAGATCAAATCTAATTCAAACATTTACTAGGTCCATCCCTCAACCGTAATACTTGGGAGAGGCAAAAATTATAAGTATTTGGCTAAAAAATTAAGGAAGGTTAGAAATGTCTTTTTTACTTCCTATTCAAACTGTTCTTCCAGAAGTGTCTTCTCTTTTTTCTCATGTTAAAAAGGATTACAATTTTGAAATCAAAGGAATCAAGGTATGCCAGACAATCAGCTCTATCCGCTTCATACAAAACACATGAAGAATTTTTAAGCCCACAGACAAACCACAACTCATATAGAGAAATATGAGCTGTGGTTGGGAAGGACTGAAATATTTTTTATAGAAAAAAAACACTTGGCGGTGGGAGTTTTGTTTTGTTTTTCTAGTAGCATAAAGATTGCCACAAGCTACTGAGACTATTCACCCTGTAACAGTATACACTTGGAGGTAGAATTAAGGATACATTTACAGTCTTACTGAGTATATTTCCTCATTCTGCATACTCAGTTGCACAAGTTAAGTCCTAGGAACATTGGTTTGCATGCACTATATATCTGATAGCATAAATCCAGAGAAATGCCCCCCACCCCAATTCACAAGAGAAACAAATTTCAATTACTTTAAGTGTTCATTGGTCATTCTATTTGACTAAAATTTTAAAATCAGTGCCTTACTTCTTTTTTTTGCATTCTCTGGCAATTGTTTCTTTTGAAAACATTTTGAAACGTCTCCCAGTTTCATGTTATGCTTGTCTTCATCTCTTCCAAAAATTATAATGTCATCATAAATATTCAAAGACTCTATACACCATTGCATGACTTGTTAATTAAACCTTGATATTTCTCAGGTGCTGATGGAATTTCAAATATCAATCTTCTATAACACTGTGGTTTTGCATGTGTTGCAAATAGCATGCTCATTTTATATTTAGACTCAAGCTCAACTAAAGTGTTCACAAAGAATCCGAGAGCTTGACAGAATCCTCACTTAGATGCTGTAGACAGTTAAAAAACTGAAGACCCTGTAACAAACAAAACATACATGGTTGTAGAAGACAGGGAGGAGTTTACTGCCATGATACCACTCCCTTTCTGCAAACTGTGGAAGCCTGTACACACTTAATTTACCCAATTTTCTCCGTGTTTTTGTTAGCATATTTTAGTCTGGAATTATCAGAATACTGCCTTTGTGCAGTCAAGAGTGCAGCCAAGTCCCTGTTAGCAGTGCTTTTCTCTCTGTTCAGTTTTTAAGTTCCTTGGGGACAAGAAATTCCTCTCAGCAAAGCTTCTTTTATCTAACTGTAAACAAATAGTTTTGCTTTGCCAAACCATTTAGTAGGCAGATGAAAAAATTACAGTAATTCATGCAAGTTAGTTTATTTCTACATACACACACAGACACATATATATTTGACCACTTAGGTGAGGCGATGAATCAGTGAATATGAGTAACAGAAGAAAGGATTGGCTTTAGGGTTCAGCATTCATCAGTTTCCAATAAACAACTCTGAGAACAGCAGGTTGAGTTCCAGCATAGGTCCTTGATGTCTACATAAGAGACAGATTCTGTCTTGGTCCTCCTGAAGCCATGTGTAACCTACTAAATGTCTCAAGCTGCAAGATTCACTAGTAAACACTTCCAAAAATGGAAGTACACAGGTTATAGCACCTTTGCCGTATGTTATCTTGTAGTGATCAACTTATTCTCTTGTCTAGACAGGGTCTGCAACCTCTATAACCTTTCCTATGAAAGGAGAATTTAACACAGACTCCGTAGATATCTTTCTGAAGTTTTAAATAATAGCTTTTCTCTCCTCACAGGGGAAAGAGAAAAGTAGCCCTCAGTTTGGAAATCAGTTCAGTTTATTCTCTGAGCAGTAGCAAAAGTAATTTTTTTTTTCACAATTAAATTCAGTCATTAAAATCTGTGTATACGCACACTCATGTACACTGTAACCACTATTTCACATATAGTTATATAGCTACAGTGATAGTTCAGTACTTTGATTTGCCTGATTTGGCTTTCACTGCTTTTTAATTTTAAAGAACTGCAGGGTACCTGGGTATCCAATATTTAGACATACACCCAATGCTAGATCAGGACTGATGATAAATCAAAAATTTGGGGAGGTCCGGCAACCTGGAAGAATTTAAAAGAGCATATCAAATATTTCTATAACTAAATATTATGAGATCATCACTTTATTGCAAAAGATCCATTTGAAAACTATTTCCAAAGGGCTTTTGTTCTTTCATAGATACACATCTTCAGCTTCTACATCCGTAATACAAAAGAGCTAATTTTCTGTAATGCTGTTCATCCAAACTGCATCTTAGAGCATTTTATGGGGGTGCAATAACAGACAGAGTGAGAAATTAGAATGTAGTTTTACAATGAAGTGACTACAAAATGGTTCTGTATGGTTTTGTGTTTATTGTGTCTCATTGATCCCATAACAAATTTGCTTAGGTTAGCTTCGTTTATGAATAACATATTGATTTATTTGTTAACTACAGTGCTTCAGACTCCATCTATGCTCTGCAAATCAAATCAAGCTGAACTATTTCCTCCATATGCATTTTCAAGACTAATAAAAGATCATACAAAGGAAAAAAAAATCATGTTCAAAATGCAACCCAACCTCTCAGCAGCTAGTCTTTAACTAACGGAGATGAGAAGCAGCGTCTGCTTCATTTCACTTGTCTCTTTTTACCCCATTTGTATTTCTATCTTGATTTAGCCATTGAAATAGCCAGAGAGAACAATTTTTACTTGGTACTGGTTCTTCTAAATGTCCAGAAATGTATTTTCTATGGACAGTGGTTGTTACATATCTTGCTTTTTAACATTACTAAGATTTCTTAAACAGGAATTACAATACCCTTGAATTTCAGTTTGACAGAAATTGTTTTCACTGAAAAATAGTAAGTCAATTATTTTACCAAATCTATACATCTAGTAGGTGCTTTGTAAGCAATACATAAAGGCAAGACCTTGTTTCAAAAAGCTTACAAAATAGTTGATAAAGTAGGCAAAGAAGGATAGAAGTGATATAAGGAATAACTAGAAAAAGACCATGCTTTAAAAGGGAAAATAATCACAGCATCTAGACACACACTGGTTCACCAGTTCTATGTGTTATTAACATAGTAGTGGAGGCACCATCCTGCTGGCAGACAGATGTGGTTGCTCTACAGTGATCTGAAACACATGAAGACACACATATAACTCAGAAGTAGACTTTGGCAAGACATGGACAACCTGGAAAAACCATAGGTACTGTAGTGAGAGAAACATGAAGAAGGTCCCACAGCTGGTGTCATCGACAGTAGATTCAAACATGACAGCAACTTGTCTAATCATTGACAGAACTGGAGGATGCATGACTGTTTTGAAAGCAAGACCAGGATGTCTGTGTTAGATCATCTGTACAAAATCCAACAAAATCCCAATGCTAACTGCTTGCTTTGGTACTAGCATACAATGTGAAATACTCAGTTGATAATTTTATGCCTATCACAGGTTAGAAATACAATCTCAGGACATTGGAATCTCCTTCCAAGTATAATAAATAAAAACTAGAGGCTGGATCTTTATTCTCTCTCTAACAGAAAAAAAGACATTTGGTCATACCAATGGAACACCAATACCTTAGAATAAAGATTTCAGGAGGTTTTGTTGTTTGTTTTGAGTTTGGTTTTGTTGTTGTTCTTGTCATCCATACTGTGTATATAAATAATCATTAAGGTACTTAATTTGATTTCATTAGTTACATTTATAACTATACTTTCATTTGCTGCTAAAAAACCGAACTACTTTAAAAGCATTGCAGTGACTTAAAAATATCCATACTCTGATTAATCAGTAGAAATATTACAGAATTCACTCCCATTCAGAAAGTCTGTATTCAAGACCTCAGAGTCTTGACAGGCTCTCAGTCCTCATCTAGAACATTTAGAAATGGACCATTCATCAAGCAGATGCTATCCAGAAGTGTTAGAAGGGCTTAATTCTTTTCTCTGTGAAAAAGTGTGAGCTGAGGTGGAATTTTATTAAAGTCCAAAGACTTTCATTGTTATGAAAGCACTCTGAATAGAATCAGGCCTGAAATGCAGAAGGGTGCAAGATTCACCTGAATCATTGCTGGCAAGAAAACACACGACTGTCTGCAATATAATTTGTTATTCACAACCTGCCCTGATAAAAAGTACATTTATTATAAAACGTGTACTATGTGCAAAATTTTTTAGGAAGGAGCAGTACTGTAGTAACTAACACTCCGTAGCAATTCACATTATCAGCATATGGCACAGTAATGCAAGGATAGAGTATTATTTAGTTTCCTGTGTTAGATGTCACTCTTATAAAATTGCTTTCAGCGCTCCACATGAGAAGGTAAGAATTGCCATAGAAGAACAGACCAACAATCCACCAAAAAATGCTAATGGAGGGGAAAATTATGTATGAACACATCTGTGAAATTTGACTTAAGATTCAGTTCAGGTACCTGTTTTTCCTGTTTTTTTTTCTTCTCTCTCTCTCTTTTTTTTTTTCTTAAAGTATTTCCAGTCTTCTATGGGCTTCTGTAGGACAGGGTCTTCTCAGTGAACACATCTAGAAAGAATGACCTAGTACCCAAATCAAATGGTTTCGTGTTCTACACACTAACAAATAATGCCCATTTGCTCTAATCAGACTGTGGAATATTAAAGTGATTTTCATTTTGCTATATAGATTTTTGAGTTTTGAGATGGTTTTATTCTGTTTGTGAGTTTGGTGTTTGGGTTTTTCTTGGGCAGTTTTGGATTTTTTTATTATTTAGTTGCTTGAATAATGCATAATTATCAGAGAGGCTTAAGCATTCTGTTTGCTTTACTACTATGCATCATTAACAAATATTTCTAACTAAAGATCACTGAATGTAAAGTATTAATAAATATCACTTAGGGATTATACTGTAGAAGAATTTATTTTATTTGGTGTGATTGACAGCATTTGGGCATGCTGAATGGCAATGTCGTCGTGACTTTCTGAAGTAGTCACGTAGCGTTTTGCTGTCAGTTACTTCAGAAAGGGACTTGTGTTGTTATGATGGGAGGCCTAGGAGTCACACACAGCTTTCCCTAAATAAGGTCTACAATGGACCATTTGAAAGAAGCAAGCATTGTTCTTTTCTATTTTCCCCTGTCCCTTGCTTTTGTAACTAGTCTCATTAGGAAGCAGAATGTGTCATCATGGTTCATAATCATGTTGTATTTTATAAATAAAAGGCTCATGGCTTAGAAAGGTGTACACTTCTCTGGGTAAAAAAGTGGCTGGATGGCCAAGTCCAGAGAGTTATGGCAAATGGAGCCTCCAGTTGGAGGTGAGTCATAAGTGGTGTTTCCCAGGGCTCAGTTTTGGGGCCAGTCTTGTTTAATATCTTTATCAGTGATCTGGAGGAGGGGATCGAGTGCACCCTCAGTAAGTCTGCAGGTGACACCAAGTTGGGTGGGAGTCTCGATCTGCTGGAGGGCAGGAAGGCCCTACAGAGGAATCTGGACAGTCTGGATCAATGGGCTGAGGCCAACTGTATGAGGTTTAACATGTCCAAGTGCCGGGTCCTGCACTTGGGTCACAACAACCCCAGGCAACTCTACAGGCCTGGGGAAGAGTGGCTGGAAAGCTGCCTGGCGGAGAAGGACCTGGAGGGTGTTGGTGGACAGTTGGCTGAACATGAGCCAGCAGTGTGCCCAGGCAGCCAAGAAGGCCAGCAGCATCATGGCTTGTATCAGGAATAGTGTGGCCAGCAGGAGTAGGGCAGTGATTGTGCCCCTGTACTCGGCACTGGTGAGGCCGCACCTCGAATACTGTGTTCAGTTTTGGGCCCCTCACTACAAGACAGATATTGAGGTGCTGGATCGTGTCCAAAGAAGGGCAACGAAGCTGGTGCAGGGTCTGGAGAACAAGTTTTACAGGAAACATCTGAGGGAACTGGGGTTGTTTAGCCTGTAGAAGAGGAGGTTCAGGGGATACCTTATTGCTCTCTACAACTACCTGAAAGGAGGTTGTAGAGAGGCGGGTGTTGGTGTCTTCTCCCAAGTTACTAGCAATAGGATGAGAAGAAATACATACAAGTTGTGCCAGGGGAGGTTTAGATTGGATATTAGGAAAAATTTCTTCACTGAAGGAGTGTTCATGCATTGGAACAGGCTGCCCAGAGAGGTGGTGGAATGACCATCCCTGGAGGTATTTAAAAGACGTGTAGACGTGGCACTTGAGCACATGGTTTAGGAGGCATGGTAGTGTTGCATTGACGGCTAAACTCTATGACTTAGAGGTCTTTTCCAACCTTAATGATTCTATGACTCTAACAAATTATTGAGAAGAAATTTCAAACCATATTCATTTCACTGAAGACATTTTTTTTCAATATGTGCCAGAACTCAAAAAATCATATTGATAAGGCATTTAGCTGGAAAGGCTTAATCTTGGCTTTCAGCTGTGTTCTCAGCATTATTTCTTATTACTTTATTCATCTAGAATTAAGAACTTTGAGAAGTGAAGCTAGAACACAAGATCTTCTTCCACTCAATTTGGTTACATGACTCCTTGTTTTCTGTTCCCTTAACTTCAAGAATCTTCCAAACTTTGTAATATTGTTGCCCAACTTCAGAAAACTTCACGTATGGAAGATATTACAATTCGCTTAACATTTTATATATTTGGGGAAGTGGAAGATCTGATTTCATATCTCTCCAGTTTGAAGAGAAATAAATAATGAGTTTTCTATTAAGCAGACTAACTGTATGTAGTGGGCAGCATGGCCTTTGGTGAACTATCTGAATACAATGGTTTTGGCCTTTGTTTTAGAGGGGAGGGCAGAGGGGAGAATGCTCTTACCAGCTGGCCTGCAGAGATCTCTTCCAAATTCAATCTAGCTTCAATTATCACATGATTCCATAGTTAAGCAGCTTCAGAATGAGTCCACAAGCCCTTCACAAGACATGGACAAAGCTTTACCAGAAGCCAAACTAGAATTAAGACATCTTTGTCTTGAGGTAAGTGAGAGAAAAGCTCTAAGTGTAGGAATCATATATTTTCTGTTGGTGGAATGGAGTCACCTCTATCAGAAATATCATTGAAATGTATGATTTTTGAGTAGCATCAGGAATATTAATTTTACGTTCTTCATGTTAATCAAGTGCTGGAGTATGTGGATACTAAAGATTTTTTTTACCACAGAGAGTGGTCATGCTAGGCCTCACACAAAGCCACCTGGAACTGAAGAAAGTCTTCGCAGCATTTCCAGAGCACTGGGTCAGATTCCTATAAGAAGTCAGATTCCTATTATGAATCAGTCATCTGGAGAACTAAGCTAAGGTTTCTTACTATGGATATTACCTGATTTTTTTAACTTAAATGGAAATGCAGCCTAAATGGGAATTGAATTACCATTTTCGGTTTTGTTAGTTACACTTCTGCCCAGATCCTCATTGGTACTCATGTTTAGGATGAGTATCATGCTAAACTAGGTTTAGCATTTTGCAGTACTGTGCTTATGATTTATATCAAAAAGGTAAATATGACAGAGATTGAGAGTTCAACAGAAAACCACTGTCATTATGTAGACTTTCTCCAATAATACTAATTGGGGGTGAGACTCTATTATATGTCCCTCTTTTTCATAGAATCATAGAATCATTAAGGTTGGAAAAGACCTCTAGGATCATCAAGTCCAACTGTACTGGTTTTGTCACTGAAGTTGACACTGGTTTTGTCACTGAAGTTTTCAGTCATGCTCTGCAGCAATGTGGAGCAACATCAACTTGTTCTTATCCTTCTAAGGACTAGAAAATGCTCTCCAATGAAACTGAAATAGAATCCACATATCATGAGAGAACCAGAATAAATTTTCACTAACCTGGTATTTACTCAGTCATATTTCTCTCCTGGATCATACTTCACAACTATTTCCCATTTTCATATTTCTGTTTCAGAAGAGTAGATGTTATCAAATGATTAAAAGAGAAGACAGCTGACCATTACAGGAATGCACTGCAGTTTGTGATTTTATACTTTGTTATTTAGATATATTTACCATGTACATTCTAATAAAAAAATACCCACTAGCATTCTGAGCTGCTTTAAAAGTATAGTATACAAAACAACATTTTCTCTCACGGAACCATAACACAACTGTATAGTCTTGCTCTTCTACTGTTACTGGTAATGTAACTAGGCTTCTTTCTGAGTTCTGATGCTCAGCAAAGTTTCTCTTCTACCTTTATAGGAAGAAAGGTAGAAATGAAAATGCTGTCTAAAAATATTAGATATCAGACTGAGATATGGATGGACTTATAATGATCTCCAGTCTCCTGACCTAGTAATTACTACCTTGCTCTCTGTTTGTTACATTTGAGGGATGGCACAGCTTTTATCATCTTTTGTCATGGTTCAGCCTCCATTGGCAACTAGACACCACGCAGCCTCTCGCTCTCTCCCCCCACCCCTGTGGGATGGGGGAGAGAATTGGATGAACAAAACCACAAAAAAAAAATTGTGGGTTGAGATAAGAACAGTTTAATAATTACAATAAAAATAATAATTATAATAATGATTATGATAGTAATAATAATATAATAAAATGGGGGGAAGGCAAAACCACGTATTCCTCATAGGAATGGCTAAAAATATGAGGTTTTCCTTTTTTTTTTTTTTATTATTTACTCTCATCGATAAATACTACTTAGACTGTGTTTTCCTTAAGAAACTAGATATCTGTGTTCAATTTCTTTTTCTAAAGATGTATGAAAATGCTTGTGCTAAATTAGTTGGAAAATGTCATTGTAACTCATTGGAAAGGTCATACAACCTATCATGAAATAAAATTATGTAAGTGGGAAGTTAACAGTCCTGACATATAACTCAGCCTAATTAACTGATTGTTTTAAGCCAAAATTGTTTGGATTAATAGATTAGTTTCTTTCATTAACATATGAATGATACCAATGGTCTACAGCTTCCTTACAAGAGGAAGAGGAAGGGCAGGCACTGATCTCTTCTCTCTGGTGATCAATGACAGGTCCCAAGTGAATGGCAGGGAGATGTGCCAGGGGAGGTTTAGGCTGGGTAATAGGAAAAGGTTCTTCAGCCAGAGGGTGTTGGAGCACAGGAACAGGCTCCCCAGGGAGGCAGTCACAGCACCAAGGCTGATGATATTCAAGAAGCACTCGGACAACGCCCTCAGACACATGGTGTGAATTTGGGGATGTCCTGTGCAGGGACAGGAGTTGGACTCGATCATTGTGTGTCACTTCGAACTCAGGACATTCTGTCATTCGAAGATTCTATGATTCTATGATACATTCCTATCACATTTCTGATAGGAATAGCGTTCACAGCAAGCTTTGGACTTTGTCTCAGTCAGAGTTTGTAGGTGCTCCAAATACTTTTTCAGCATGCCCATAAGAGAAATATTTACCCTCTATATGTCAATATTTTAAATTAGTTTGTTTTTTTACCTCAAGTAAATACACAAATATATTCTAATGTCCTTAGTAAGGTCCATGAAAGATCTGTAATTTACTTAAGAATGAGCAAGATAGCACCCAGATTGTGCTCCTTAGGATTTGCTGTGGTGAGTCAGACCAGCAGTACTTTTGTCTCATAGAGTGACCAGTGGTAGATATCAAAGGAAATGGTCTAAGAATTATGCAACACAGTATGTCATCCCTGTGGCATGCCCTCCCAAATGCCAATAGCCAGAGGCCTAGTGATTCTCTGTGCTGAACCTTGCATTGGGACTACATTTCTTAACAACCCCTTTTGAAGTGAACCTCCACAAGTTTGCTATTCCTTTGCAGTTGCCTGTTAAAGCTCAGCTTCACAATTTCCTTCAGAAAGAGTCCTACAGCTGAGTTACATGTTGGGAGAAAAAGACTTACCATTTGCTCATTTTTAAACTGCTGTCTGATTATTTCAGTGCCAACCCCTTACCATGAGATATATGTGATTACATAAGCTTTTCCTTTAGCTTCTTTGTAACAGTGAGGATGTTACATATATGTATAATCAATGTACAATCATTGTCCACACTGAATACTCATAGCCTTTTAATCGCCTATTTAGCCACAATTAAGCTCTCCCTTTTACTGCAACACAGTTCAGTTTCTTAAAGAAATTAAGGCAGAAGATGGCCTTAAAGCTTTCTAGAAATCTAAATACCTTGTAAAAGTCCACTCACCTGTCTACATGATCCCTCACTTCACTTAAACAGACTTGAATTGCTCCTAGGAAATAACAGAATTTGTAACACCATTACATTAAGATTACTTCAAATAATTTGCCTGCTAAAGAAATTTGTGGTCTTTTAATATTACATGAATTTTTTTTTAAAATGGAACACCATGTTTTCTACCCTCCTACACATATTGTACTTGTTAGTCACAAGATACATATAATAGGTAAACAGTTCAGCTAATTCATCTATGATACCCTTTAGTACTTTCAGTGAGTTTCATATGCCCATGAGCATGAGCCTTGCAATTTCCTGTATACATTTTATTTATTTATTTTTTTAAATTTCTGTACATATGGTTTTGTTTGAGGTATTTCTTCAACACAGACCATGTAAAGTAAGGTTTCTAAATTCATTTTTGTGCAAAAATAATGCAGCTAATTTCTTTTTATTTTTATCTGTGATCTATTCTTTAAGTGATTTTTTTTCTTTATTTCCATGACCAGTTTTCTCCATCGGCTCATGGCCTTCACCAACACAGGTCACCCTGCAGCCCCTTTCCACCAAAACATGACAGTTATGCCCAGTGCAGGTCCACACTGCATTTACCAACCCGCAGAGAAGTTGCACAGTTAGCTAAAAGCTAAGGAAAATCTCTATTCTTTATTGGATGCTGGTGGAAATACAGCAACAAACCTATGAGGAAAGGCTGAAGTACTTAATGCCTTCTTTGCCTCAGTCTTTAATAGTAACACCAGTTGTTCTCCAGGTACCCAGCCCCATGAGCTGAAAGACAGGGACAGGAAGAAAAATGAGGGCCCCATAATCCAAGTGGAAATGCTTAGTGACCTGTTACACCACTTAGACACACACAAAGCTATGGGGCCAGATCGGATCCACCCAAGTGTACTGAGGGAGCTGGCAGTAGTGCTTACCAAGTCACTTTCAATCATTTATCAGCAGTCCTGGCTAATCAAGGAGGCCTCTGTTGACTGGAGGTTAGCAAATGTGATGCCCATCTACAAGAAGGGACAGAAGGAAGATCCAGGGAACTACAGGCCTGTCAGTCTGACCTCAGTGCTGGGGAAAGTTATGGAACAGATCATCTTGAGCACTGCCACACAGGATGTGCAGGACAGCGAGGCAATCAGGTCCAGTCAGCATGGCTTCAAAAAAGGCAGGTCGTGCCTGACCAACCTGATCTTCTATGACAAAGTGACAAGCTTAGTGGATGAGTGAAAGTCTGTGGACGTTGTCTACCAAGACTTCAGAAAAGCCTTTGACACCATTTCCCACAATATCCTCCCAGAGAAAATGGCTGCTCACGGCTTAGAGGTGTAAAATTTTCGCTTGGTAAAAAACTGGCTGGATGTCCATGCCCAAAGACTTGTGGTCAATGGAGTTAAATACAGCTGGCGGCCAGTCACAAAGGGTGTTCCCCAGGGCTCAGTTTTGGGGCCAGTCTTGTTTAGTATCTTTACCAATGATCTGGCCAAAGAGATTTGAGTGTGCCCTTAGTAAGTTCGCAGATGACACCAAGCTGGGCAGGAGTGTCATCTGCTCGAGGGTAGGAAGGCTCTGCAGAGGGACCTGGACAGGCTGGATAGATGGGTTGAGGCTCATTGAATGAGGTTCAACAAAGCTAAGTGTCAGGTCCTGCACTTGGGTCACAACAACACCCTGCAACACTACAGTCTTGGGGAAGAGTGGCTGGAAAACTGCGTGGAGGAAAAGGACCTGGGGGTGTTGGCTGACAGCCAGCTGAATATGAACCAGCAGTGTGCCCAGGTGGCCAAGAAGGGCAGCAGCATCCTGGCTTGTATCAGGAATAGTGTGGCCAGCAGTAGGGAAGTGATCGTGCCCCTGTGTTGTAAGGGGCCTCTTGCAAGAATGCACTGAAGGAAATAAACTTTGCAAGCATGATCAGGAACACCCTAGAGGGATGCAAGCAACCTAGCAGCAGGCGCTAGTTGAAACCAAGAAAAAAGGAACTAAGTACCATCTAGACAAGAGTCAGAACACCAGTTGAAACCCACACACCTTGCAATACACTGTCACTAGATTACCTGATGGGCCAAATCACGACCATATGTGGAAGAAGGACTCAGAGTTCATGGAAAGGATACAAAAAAACCACACCTTCAACAAACCACTAGGGACCATGAGAGACCTCCTGATACCTCTTCAGGGGCTCCTAAGGAACTTAAAACACACAGATAATTAAGGTGCAAGTATTATAATTAGTTCCAGGAAATAGAATGAATATGTATAACTATTCTAGGAAATCTAATGCATATGTATATAACTGAGCAATATAAGCTCTGTCTATCGCGACTTGTATGCATGCTAGGGGGAATTTTCCCCCATGCATCTGGCGCTGTAATAAAGAATGCCTGCTTCTTAATACTACATTGGTGTTAAAGAGTTGATTCCCTATTTCAGTGACACCTGCATTCAACACTGGTGAGGGCACCCCTCAAATAGTGTGTTCAGTTTTGGGCCCGTCTTTACAAGAAAGCTGCTGGAGTGTGTCCAAAGAAGTTCAGCAAAGCTGGTGAACAGTCTAGAGCACAAGTCTTAAAAGGATTGGCTGCAGGAGCTGGGGTTGTTTAGACTGGAGAAGAGGAGGCTGTGGGGAGACCTTATTTGCCTCTACAACTACCTGAAAGGAGGTTGTAGTGAGGTGGGTGTTGGTCTCTTCTCCCAAGTTACTAGTGATGGGACAAGAGGAAATGGCCTCAACTTGCACCAAGGGAGGTCTAGATTGGATATTGGCAAAATTTTTTTCACTTAAATTCTTGTCAAGCACTGGAACAAGCTGCCCAGGGAAGTTACCATCCCTGGAGGTATTTAAAAGACATTTAGATGTGGTGCTTAGTGGTGGACTTGGCAGCGATAGGTTAGCAGTTGGACTCGATGATCTTAAGGGTCTTTTCCAACCTAAACAATTCTATGATTTTAAGCCTCTGCCACCATGGTCTTATCTCACATGTGATGTTATTCCTATTTAGTCATGTCTATCTGTTAAGATTACAGGCAACAGAGATTTTGTAGTACATTTTGATGTACTGGTTTATTTCACAGCTTTGAATCCTCTGAAATTCAAATGAAATACTGTGTGATCTCTTTCTGTCTTACCCCTATTGAAAGAGAAAAGGCTAATTGAAAACAAGGTGCATTATTTCACTGTAGAAATTCAACATAGAGGAGAGAGGTCTTTCTTTGCTTCTTACATACATATGATCTGTTGAACAATGTGACAAGAAAATGCGATTAGTATCTTGATCTCTGAGTCAATGTTGGTGATAAATGGGGAGAGGGGGAACAAATGTTTCTGAAAGAATGGGGTATGCATAGAAATGAAGGAGATACAGCATAAAAAGTAGGGAAATTTTCTCTTTCAGGTAGACAAAATCATAGAATGTTTTGCAAGTGCAATAAATAATGTAGCATAAGGCGCATAGACACTAAAACCTTTTCATTCAGCAAGAAAGCTAAATCATAGACTGGGAGTAGACTTGAAAACATGTTAAGTGCAATAGTAAAATAATGCTACTTTCTAATGTAAAACTGAGGCTCTAGAGGATAGTTTCAGATTCCGCAAATTCTTTCAGCTTTCCCTTTAGGACCAAAATGATGGGGATGTTAAGGCATTTTTTTTCTCTCTTTATCAGCTTATTTGACTTCCCTAAAGAAAGATAGCTTTATTTTTTAAGGAGTTCTGAAATATTTAGAGTTCTGTGACATGTCCTAGAAGAACAAACTAAACATCTAAGTATATAAAATGCTGCGGTTTTCTTTTATTCAACCAATTGTCTAAGGTATTACCAAATACAAGCCTGAATTTGATTAAGGAAATAAATGAACTATGGCTAACAACAATCATGATCCTGTCATCATTGCTGATGTCTGGCCCACACTAAGCCCTTCTACATGATTCAGACCTACAGCTAATTCTGCACCTCTTCACAACCAATAGAAACATCAGTATTTTGAAGCTGAAAAATATATATCTATATAACAGATTTTTAGGATGCAATTCTTGATAAAACAATAAAAAAAAGAAATCACTTCAACAACAGAGGATGACTTGCAGTTAGGATATTCCATATCTGGGAGATCTTGAGCCAGTGAATACTTAACTACTTATGAAGACTGGAATGGCTGGAACCCTTTCAAGACCTATACGAGGTACTTGGAAACCTATTCTGATGATCCTGAGAGATGTGCCAGTCATTTGCTGCTAATCAAACAGAAATTTAATTGCACAAGAGCTAAGACAAGATCCAATCCTTTGTTGTGCAGATTTTAAGGATGGCAGAAAGCTAACATATTCTCTTAAAGAGCATAATTTATATCAGCTCTGAAATAAGCTTAGGGAAAACAGAAATAACAATACTAAGAAAAAAAAACAACACAAACCTGAGCCCAAAATCAAAACCAAAAACAAACCCCAAAATTAAAAAAAAAAAAAAATAAACCCCACAACCTTCAAACAAAGAAAGCAAGCTGTGAAATAGGAATAAATCATGTTTTGAGACCTCCAGTCTATGGACAAGAAGTAGGTACCCATTACTTCCTTCTTATAATTTAAATGATGAGAAAATAGGTTCCTCAAAATTAGAAGGTCCTTGGTTTTCAATGGAGAAAAAGAAGACATTCGACAAAAATCACGTTTATGACAAACAGTTCTAAATTATCAATTGTGGTTGGCTTTGAAACCATCAGGAAATTACTCTTAAGACAAAAAGCTTAATGACTCAGTATCAACTTTGGTTTTTATGTAGCTGATGCTATCATTGCAGATGCAGAATAAAATATTTAATACTGGCTAAAGAGCATCAAAATGGTATAAGACTAATTTCAGTGTTACGGAAAAACACGGTAGAATCAGAAACAACTCTTTAACGCCAATTTAGTATTAAAGAGCAGGCATTCTTTATTCAAGGCACCAGATGCACGGGGGATCACTCCTCCTAACGTGCATACCTTACACACCTTTCCTATACAATTTATAGATCAAAAATTTACATATTCCTACATATTCATTATTGTCCTTTCTACTGATTGGTACAAACTTGCTTGTTCTATATGTAAATTACTGAGCAGGCTCAGTTGTCCTTTTCCATTGTTCTTTTTTGAGTAGGTAGTATTACTTGAGTCAGTGGTCGTGATCTCCCCCTGCTGGAATTACCTTTTGGCTACTTGGCTCTTAATCTTGGCAGTCCTGGCCAGTTTTCTCAGTCCACTACACGAAACCACATTTTGTCATCCTTTTCTGACAGAAGCACATTGTCTATTTTTTCATTCACATTAATGATTACCTAGGGACTAAAATACAGATCAACAGATACACTGATTCATACACTCCACGTTCCCATAATATAACGACATCCCTGGTTGATTAATTTCATCACTTTGGTTACATCAGCATCACTAAAAAATACAGTGTGCAACTTAACATAGAAGCATCTCACAATAGCTGGATTATGATTTGAGTGTCTGCCTACTGGATTATTACTATTATAGAACTTCATAAACATATTTGTTAAAAACTTTGTTCTAATTTCCAGCCTTTTTTTATTCATGGATATAACGTAAATACAGTATAATCCATAGGAAACAATTTAAGTGTTCTGACATAGTCAAGAAAAATGCTTATTCAGTTCAAGAGTAGGAAAAAACTCACTAAAACAGGATGAGGTACACAAATATGTTTCTTGTCCTCAGTATGATCTCTAAGTAAAATCGATACAATTCTGCCTTGTGCCATTGTTATCCTGAAAAGTAGGTTTGTTTGCCCCATGTGCAAAACACCAAACTACACACAGAGTGGAGGTATTTTATTAATTTAATTTTTGCGCAAAGATGGATGCTAGGTGGTAACTCCACAAAGCTAGCACACCACACCAAGAAACTACAAGGCATTTATACAGTTAAATGTGTTGGTCACAGCCAATATTCACACCCTTCAGCTAATAATTTGTTAATTTATTTCTCATTTCAACTTAAAGATACAGCTCCCTTTAAATATACCACTCATGCTTAGAGAGTAAGGGGCTTATTTGAGTGGGGGGTTCCTGGCCTATGGGCATGATTTATAATATTGTAATGAGGATAGTTCATCTAAAGGACACTAAGTTTTAGCTCTTATCAACACCCCAATTATTTGTTCTTTTTGACTATACATTTTATCACGTGGTTCTCAGGGTCTTCTGAGGTGGGATGTTACCTTCTATCAGTCTCTCAGCTCCCTTCAAGAACATAGTTGTAAAAAAAATGCTTCCCTACCTCTCAGCTGCCTTCTCTGGCTGCCCAGTTCTGTTTTGCAAGGCCCACATGGTTCATTGTTATTACTTAGAAGAAAATTTTATTTTCTTCGGAATATCACTGTCAGTGCACTAATATGGCAAATGCACAGTGAGTAGTTAAAGAGAGGAACTGTCTCTGGGGCACTGGAAAATCATCTTTTATGATTTTTAACCATTTCAGTGTGTCAATGTTTAAACAGGCAATTTGTAAATTTGATTCAAATAGGATAAGAATTAAAATTAGGTGAGTAATCTTAAGCCATTATACTGGACATAAATGTAACTTCAAGATTTTGGTGTACGGTTTCGTAAACATGGAAGGTCTCAAGACTACTATCATTCTTAATTATATTTTCTGAGTATCTGTTTATGTCACCGAAATCTGGAATGAACCTCATAACACCAATGTAGTGTTAAAAGGCAGGCATTCTTTATTTGCCATGCGGGATGCACAGGGGAACTCGCCTCCTAATGTGCACACAGTCAGATCTCTTTGTGCCAGTTAAATACATGCTTCATATACATATTCATTAACTTTCTGATAAAAGGTATACATATCCAGACGTTATTTGCGCATGCTTATTGGTGTCTCCGGGTGGTTGTCAGGGGTGTCTCAATGACGGACATACTCTTCCTCCCTGTGTCCGCTACTTAACCCTTGTGTTTGCGCAAATTCATTTCTGAGACCCTTGAGGGATGGTCTGTTCTGGTTTAGTGTTTGCTCTGCAGTTTCTTATCTTTATGGCTCTGTATGTCTGCTTTTCTTAAAGCCAAATATCATCATGACTTTGTTTAGGTACTTCGAATCTTGAGGCCTCTTTGACTCCATAAAGCAACAAGGTTTAGTCATCATGCAGGCTGTTCTTATTTCGGCTACCTCCTTATCTTGGCTAAGTTTCAGCTCCGGGTCCCAGCCTCAGTTGAGCTACACTAGCTTGTATTAGTAACTCCCAACCATTTATACCCTGAATCATTGCTACCTAAAAGTGAGGCTTTAATTTAATCCTTAAAACAGAGGTTTGGACCCTAAGCACTAGGACTGAGGGTTTTGGGATCTAAAAACTAGGCTTTGAGTCTGAAAGGAGAGGGGTTCTGACAGAAACACATTATCTATTGCATTAATGATTAACTAATGACTAAAATACAGATTAACGAATACACTGATTGTCCCCAGAATTAATGGTCAAGTTGGATGGTAGAGCAACATCCATGTTTAGTTAACTTCATCATCCTGGTTACATATATACAAAAAATCTCAACAAAAATAGGTCAATTCCTTGATTTCTTATAGTTGGGAAAGGTGCTTTTTCCAGAACTAGGTGATATTAGTTGGGAAGACATCCATGCTTATAACAACTATTATAGACAGTATCAATCATACATTTACTTCAACAGCCTTTCCACACAATTAGATAGTACTAGGTTTCATAATTTCCCTGTGAGATCACCTCAATTTAGCACTTCAATAAGTAACACAGATTTTAATGTAAATAGCCTTCAAAATATTAGCTTTAAAATGTACATTAATTAAATATGTTTGAAGTTTTTTTTGTTCTTATATTTCTGTGTAGATGTTCTTATTACTGACACAAGTGCTTAAATCTATCATGTGATTATATGTTCCAGTAAAAATTCTGTATTAAACTCTGTAGAAAAGTATTGTCTTTCAATCTCATGTAAAGTTATTGTTGTAATTTGGATAAGATCAGAATATTTGCTTCTCCCTAAAATTAATTATTTGCTTCTTCACATTACTTGTTCTCCATAATGTTTTGTTATTTTATGTACAACTATATAGGTATCAAGTTCCTAATATCTTCTCTCTAAACATAACTCAAAAACTTAACTTTGCCAAACTAATGTTTTCTTTTTTACTTTTTTCTATTTGTTGGATTTTTCTGCTGAAATGATCATTTTATATTGCTTTTGATACCTCCTCAGAAGAGCTATATTTTATGAATAATCCATCCAGTAATCTCCTGGAGCCTTTATTAGTATTTAAAGACGTTACTGGGCAAAGCAAAGACAGAATAGGTCTCAAACTCTGTAAACGTGTCTGTTTCACCACTTGATATATGCTGTGTGGCTAACTTTCTTTATGTATTAAAGTTCACAAACTGCTGAAACTGAAAGTTACAGATTTACTTTTGCTGGTGAGTATCTATGACATTGTAATGTCCCCAAAATGATTTTTAAAGTCTGTAAAGTGTGTTTGAAATACTATTTCTCAATAGGCGTGTAAAACTTCTGGCTATATATCTCGGTGCACTTGCACAAAATGGATAAGGTAAAAATATAATTGGATAACTTAGTTTTAGAACTGTTCAGGTCATCTTCACTGCTTAAGGTTTGCTGCAGAGCATGCCTGGAAACAACAACATTCGTATTCTGAGATCTAAAGCCTATTCCTTGCACTGACGTCTGAGAGGATTCTCAGGTCTCACAATTGCCACCCTTTGATTGCTTTTACTTTTTGCTGAAAGCACCTGAAAGACCCCTGTTTCAGGTTGCTGTAAGATTGATAATGCCTCCCGAAATCGTCTCTTTTGTGCCTTAATTGCATCATTCTTAGAAAAGCACTCCAGAGACTGATGTTCAAACCGAACCTTTCATATTAAAATAAGAGTTTTCAGTAGCCGAATACAATGGTGGTCCTTTTTTTTTCATGCTGTGTTGAGGGAATTATCTGTGGTCCTTTAGAGTTGCAAACAACAAAGATTGAAAACCTGAGCTCCTATTTATAACCTGGAAGTAAGATTAAACTACTGCCTCTCCTTGTTTTCTTGTGGTTTACTTTGGTGATGTCCTTATTTTAGATATGTTTAAGTACTGCACTTTCTCAGGTACTAGTCATGAAGTTCTACAGAATAATGTGACCTTAGTCTTTTCTTTTGAAATACTAATAGACAGCAAAAGAAAATAAATGTACATAGTCATGTCTTGAGTTATCTTTACTGACTTAAATGAGAAAATATGTAAGGAGTCAGGAAAAGCATAGAGGGAAAGAGAAGGCAGGGAAAGGTGTACAATTTCTTTCTCACTAAAGAACAGCAAGATTTTTTTTACCAGTGAATCAGTAATCCAAAAAAGCACAGATAAACTATGATTTATATATAGTATTTTCTGAGCTACTGTGTATTGAGTCTCAGAAAGATTTCAGCCAACAGTTTGTACTTGAGGAGAGTTTGGCAAGGCAGTGGAACAACCTTGGGGCAATCAGTAGCAATCTGGGAAAGCAGTTTATCACCTACTGGTAGATGCTTTGATAGAATGTTCATCCACTACTTCACTATCCATGCTCAGTAGGCATGGAAATAACTGCAGCCTGGAGCAATGACCATAGAGAAGATCTGATACCTTCACTCGACCCCTGCCAATATACAGCAATTTCGTACACTTTCAGAGGGCTCTTGATGTAGTTTTAAGACTTTGCTTAAAATAAATCTAATCTTATATGTCTTTATAATTAGTTTAACACAAGTCTGTGGGATAACAAAATGCCACCAAAATATACATTCTTTTAATGGAACATGGGAGAACATCAGGGTTTTACACAGAAATCAGAATGCATCCTAATAAAACTCAGCGGGAAGCCAATTCTAATCACACAATTTAATTTTAGTCCTGAGATTAAAAACAGAGAGAAAATGCACAATTCATTAATTCCTGCAGGAAACCAACTCCAGATTTAGGATTTGAAAGAAAAAAAAAAAAAAAAAGAAAGGAAAAGTGGGACAAAAAATATTATTTAAAAATAAAGGTTTCTTCCTGCTGAATGTTGTATTGTGTCAACATTTGCATTGTTTCAAATATTCTTACCCTTATAGACTAAAAAATCAGATATCTTTATACAAGAAATTTTTTTCAGTAGCTTTAAAATGATCTGCTGTCTTACTGGTCGAAATTGACACTCATTTATGAAAGATGTATACCAAAACTGAAATATTAATGGAATAGAAAATATAAACAATTCATGTCACATTTTGAAAAATTAACCTAAAACACATTGACCTTGCTCAGTTTTGGGGGTCAGAACTTTTCATTTTCGGTTGTTTCCTCATGGCTCTTGTAGTATAGGGTTCAAGTGAAACATAAATCAGTGTTCAGTTCAGAGATTTTAGTATGTCTGGGAGGTTTATCCTACTGAAATACAATGACAAATATTATTTAGCAGGTCTGAAGATTTATGTCTAAGGCTTGGGGTGTGGGGATTTTTTTAGACGTATATAAATATAAACACAAAATAAAATGCCGTAGAGCTCTCTCAAAAATGAATCCTGCATGATATGAAAGCAGCAAAATCGCCTTAAAGTGTTTGACAAAGATCAGAAATTTATTGTCAAATTCCATCCCTATTTTTATATTCATAAAAATAAAATTCCAAGTACTTTACGTGTTGTTAAAGCTCTCATCAAAACTTTTTTTCACCTGTTCGATCATAACATGAAAAAAAGAATTATACTGGGAAGCCTAGGTCCGAAAAAGATTTAAACTTCCAAAGAGGGACTTAAAATTGTGCAGGTCAATGTGAGACTGAGATGATGAAGAAGCTCTTGTGCAGCCCAGAAGTACTTCAACTCCAAACCCCTTCTTAATGGACTGCAGAGCTTTAAACTGTCTATGTAGAACTTCTGGACATTTACTTTCATGGGACTGGGAATACCCATGTGAGACTCAGTGTACCTAAATCACACACCTAACAGAAGGAATGCACCATTGGATATCTATTTGGTAGAGTAGAAGAGTAGGGGGTTTGATTTTAAATTCTCCAACATAAGTATATACTTCCTCTGTAATGCAGTGCAAGTCACCTCTACAGATCTTGGAAAATTTCTTGGTCCTACTAATTTAGGATACATAGCTCTATCCATTGATCCAATCCGGATCCAGAGGAAAATGCAAGATCTTCATCCCCACTTGGAATGCAATTTCCTTGTCCTCCTTCTAAGACTAGTCGCCTAAACAGGTCTTGTGAAGGAATCAAAAAACGGTAATATTGAGCAACCTTCTTAGGAAGAGTCACCTGGGAATGTGGTCTTTGTTTCTACGGCTGCTTCTGCTTTTTAATATCTAATACAAAATTTATTAACCTGTCAGGGATCAGGACCTCAAATGCCTCTTTCTTTCCCTCTTGGTTGAGAAACTCCCTCTGGCAGTGATTCAGGCAGCAAATTGTCAAGGTTGCAAAACAGTACAAGAGAGGGACAGTGATCAGCTGTTCTAGCCAGACCTCAAACCAGCAATTTCTACTGCTAGTACTGCTGAGAACAGAAAAACAGAGAGGCGTTCTTGTCTTCTCTTTCTTGAATTCCCTCCCTGCTAGTCCATCAATTGTGCTTTGGTTTGTGAAAGTCCTGTTTCAGACAGAGCCCTAAATTCCTGTAGAACGAGCTTTTTGACCACGACCTTGAAAGCTCTAGCATAAACTGTTAACCAGAAGGAAGCTAGGATTTCCAAAATAGTATAAGCTGCCTCTGTCTGCTGGCAGGAGTGCCTTTTAAGGAATCACAGCTCTGAGGCTTGTCCATGTACGTGGGGTTACTGACTTATCCCAGGTATCACATAAATTCACCAGCTTGGTAACACCTGATCTCACAAAACACACCATTCACAATATAACTGAAAAATGTAAACAATCAAACAAATTACAAAACAAAACAAAAAAACCAACCCCAAGACACACAAGGAAACCCAAGCCCTAACACCTACCATACTTCTCTAATGAAAGCCTTAATCATCGTTAGCCAATCTTCTGTAGAGAGAGAAATCCTTTTCAGATATTCGGGGAAGACATTCAATGTAAATCGCAGAGTGACTGGATAACTCAGATTGGAGGGGACTTTAGGTCTCTAAACAAAACTTCTCAAAGCAGGGATAAACTATGAGATCAAACAAGATTCCTCAGAGCTTTATACAGTTGAGTAAACCTCTAAGGATTGAGACACTGAAAAAAACTCTTTCTTTGGGCAACGTGCTTGATGAGCCCCATGGTGAAAAAATATCTCTTCATATCAGCTAAGAGGAGCCATAAAAGGATCATAATCTCATCTTTCCTCAACTTTGTGGCCATTAGTATTTTCTAGTGCTCCTTGTACTAGTTCATAGAATCATAGAATGCTTTGGGTTGGAAGGGACCATTTGAGGTCATCTAGTCCAATCCCCCTGCAGTGAGCAGGGACATCTTCAACTAGATCCAGTTGCTCAGAGCCCCATCCAACCTGACCTTGGATGGTAGTAGGGATGGGGCCTCCACAACCTCTCTGGGCAACCTGTTCCAGTGTTTCACCACCTTCACTGTAAAAAATTTTTTCCTTATAACCAGTCTAAATCTACTCTCCTTTAGTTTAAAACCATGACCCCTTGTCCTGTCACAACAAGCCTT